>NW_013918390.1:0-725 GCF_000517525.1 Limulus polyphemus | reverse complement strand
GTTGCGTAGTAATATGCAGAGTTTTACCTTCCTACTGTTTGTTTTAAAGGAGTTATGGAAGGTTTTGCGTTTTGTACCAGTACGTCGTTCTATCTGGACGGATCATCTCCAAATTTTGTATGAACGTTCGTTGCATACCTGCGTAGTTCCATGCAAAATTCTGGCCTTCTATTTTCATTTTTGCAACTATTGTGGTCGTTTTATGTTATTCTTTTATTAAATCAGTAACCAAAAGCTTCCCTGCAGTACACATATGCTTTCAGAAAAGCCAAGAAATCAAAAAACAAAGTGTACCTACATACCAAATTTGGTGAAGAATCATCAATTTAGGACCCTCTGGTAACGTCCAAATGGAACGACGTACTGGTACAAAACGCAAAACCTTCCATAACTCCTTTAAAACAAACAGTAGGAAGGTAAAACTCTGCATATTACTACGCAACGTTGATCATCTCCAAATTTTGTATGAACGTTCGTTCCATACGTGCGTATTTACATGCAAAATTCTAGCCTTCTATTATCATTTTTGCAACTTTTGTGGTCGTTTTATGTAATCATTTATTGGCTTTTCTGAAAGCGGATGTGTACTGCAGGGAAGCTTTTGGTTACTGATTCTTTTTCATATTCTTGTTACCAGAGGGTCCTAAATTGATGATTCTTCACCAAATTTGGTATGTAGGTACACTTTAAATGCATATTACTACGCAACGAGTTTTACCTTCCTA
>NW_013918389.1:0-219 GCF_000517525.1 Limulus polyphemus | reverse complement strand
ATACTCTTGATGCCCTAAGTGGAGCCAGGTGGTTTTCAACTGTGGACTTAAAGTCAGGTTTCCATCCAGTAAAAATGGCTGAAGCAGATAGACCTAAGACAGCATTTAGTTATGGCCAAGGTCTCTGGCAATACCGAGTGATACAATTCGGGCTCAGTAATGCTCCAGCAACATTTGAGAGGCTGATGGAACGAGTATTGGAAGGCCTACAATGGAGGG
>NW_013918388.1:0-220 GCF_000517525.1 Limulus polyphemus | reverse complement strand
ATGCTCTGAAGGTCTGGCTGGAGAAACTTGTAGAAGGTTGAAGGCATCGTCTTGGTGTTTCTGCTCTAAAGTGGGAAAAGAAGTAGAAAACACCATGAGTGAGAATATATTCAGCTGTGAATTTGGAAGCTGTTACAATCTTGGCGTTGCTGGTCGGTTTCACCAGGCTTGCCACCGCTTCCACCCACTTAAAGACTCCCACTGTCCTAGGAAAGACAGA
>NW_013918387.1:0-219 GCF_000517525.1 Limulus polyphemus | reverse complement strand
TTTGATTTGGGTTTGTCATAGTAAACAAACTGACACCACAGGAACACGGTTACAAAACGACTTGTAACTCGTGTTTGATTTGGGTATGTCACAGTAAACAAACTGGCACCACAGGAACACGGTTACAAAACGACTTGTAACTAGTGTTTGATTTGGGTATGTCATAGTAAACAAACTGACACCACAGGAACACGGTTACAAAACGACTTGTAACTCGTG
>NW_013918386.1:0-218 GCF_000517525.1 Limulus polyphemus | reverse complement strand
GTATTCCACTTTAAACTGAAGTAAAACATCACTACACTGTAATGTATTCCACTTTACAGTAAAACATCACTACACTGTAATGTATTCTACTTTAAACTACAGTAAAACATCACTACACTGTAATGTATTCCACTTTAAATTACAGTAAAACATCACTACACTGTAATGTATTCCACTTTACAGTAAAACATCACTACACTGTAATGTATTCCACTTTA
>NW_013918385.1:0-219 GCF_000517525.1 Limulus polyphemus | reverse complement strand
CACTAAGAAATATGACTTTTTGTACGTGAAAGATTTGTAATATTAATTGAAAAGCTGCCAAATTTCGTGAAGATATTCCCACTATATTGAGAACTATAAGTATAAAATCTATAAAGTCTTTAAACGAGAACAAAAAGGTCATGTGGTCACTCAAATTGACCTAGCCCATATTGACAGTGTTAATGAGAGTCTGTTTAATTCTTCTGTATTAAGGGTTTA
>NW_013918384.1:0-423 GCF_000517525.1 Limulus polyphemus | reverse complement strand
TAGATAGTATTAATGTTACTAATATAGAAGAAACAGATAGTATTAATGTTACTAATATAGAAGAAACAGATAGTATTAATGTTACTAATATAGAAGAAACAGATAATATTAATGTTACTAATATAGAAGAAACAGCTAGTATTAATGTTACTAATATAGAAAAAACAGACAGTATCAATGTTACAAATATAGAAGAAACAGATAAGCATTAATGTTACTAATATAGAAGAAACAGATAGCATTAATGTTACTAATATAGAAGAAACAGATAGCATTAATGTTACTAATATAGACGAAACAGATAATATTAATGTTACTAATATAGACGAAACAGATAATATTAATGTTACTAATATAGAAGAAACAGATAATATTAATGTTACTAATATAGACGAAACAGATAATATTAATGTTACTAATGCA
>NW_013918383.1:0-219 GCF_000517525.1 Limulus polyphemus | reverse complement strand
CACCAACTGGTTGGAACACTTCCCATAAGTACACCAACTGGTTGGAACACTTTCCATAAATATAACAACTGGTGGGAACACTTCCGATCTTCCAATAAGTACACCAACTGGTGGGAACACTTCCGATCTTCTCATAAGTACACCAACTGATGGGAACACTTCCGATCTTCCCACAAGTACAACAACTGGTTAGAACACATCCGATCTTCCCATAAGTAC
>NW_013918382.1:0-218 GCF_000517525.1 Limulus polyphemus | reverse complement strand
TAGAGTTATGTTGTTCAGTTGCAAGTACTGTGTGTAATAATGAATAGATACACTATATTTGTATATGAACCATAGTAGAGGTATGTTGTTCAGTAGCAAGTACTGTGTGTAATAATTAAGAGACACACTATACTTTGCTGTATATGAACCAAAGTAGAAGTATGTTATTCAGTAGCAAGTACTGTGTGTAATATAAAGATATAAACTATACTTTGATG
>NW_013918381.1:0-217 GCF_000517525.1 Limulus polyphemus | reverse complement strand
ACATACATTACTAAAACTGCACACACACACACACATACATTACTAAACTGCACACACACACACATACATTACTAAACTGCACACACATACATACATACATTACTAAAACTGCACAACACACACATACATTACTAAACTGCACACACATACATACATACATTACTAAAACTGCACATACACATACATACATTACTAAAACTGCACGCACACACACATA
>NW_013918380.1:0-216 GCF_000517525.1 Limulus polyphemus | reverse complement strand
AAACAGGTACATTTGTGTGGTGATGGATTATTTCACCAAGTGGCCTGAGGCATATACAATACCAAATCAGGAAGCTACAATTGTAGCTTTGGCTATTAGTGATTTCTTCTTGAGATTTGGTATGCATACGAACTGCATTCAGATCAAGGCCGTAACTTTGAATCAGCTGTGTTCCATGAATGCTGCAAGTTGTTTGGCATCCGAATAACCAGGACA
>NW_013918379.1:0-547 GCF_000517525.1 Limulus polyphemus | reverse complement strand
AGAAAAGCCAATAAAAAGAACGTTTGTTGCATACTTGCATATTTACATGCAAAATTCTAGCCTTCTATTATCATTTTTGCGACTTTTGTGGTCGTTTTATGTTACTCTTGAAAAAATTTCGAGAAGATCCGTCCAAATAGAACGACGTACTGGTGCAAAACGCAAAACCTTCCATAACTCCTTTAAAACAACAGTAGGAAGGTAAAACTCTGCATATTACTACGCAACGTTGAAGTGTACCTACACCAAATTTGTTATCCTAAATTGATGATTCTTCACCCTCTGGTAACCAGAAATCGAAAAACAATTATTAGCCAAAAGCTTCACTGGTATGTGTACTGATGTTACTCTTTTATTGGCTTTTCTGAAAGCAAAACGACCACAAAGTCGCAAAAATGATAATAGAAGGCTAGAATTTTGCATGTAAATACGCAAGTATGCAACGAACGTTCATACAAAATTTGGAGATGATCCGTCCAAATGGAACGAAGTAATGGTACAAACGCAAAACGTTCCATAACTCCTTTAATACAAACAGTAGGAAGGT
>NW_013918378.1:0-636 GCF_000517525.1 Limulus polyphemus | reverse complement strand
GTTTCTATATCAATCTAACTATCTATCTTTACCCCTGTTTCTATATCAATCTAACTAACCTCTGTTTCTCTATGAATCTAACAAAGTTAGATTGATATAGAAACAAGGGTAAAGATAGAGAGAAACAGAGGTAAAGATAGATAGTTAGATTGATATAGAAACAGAGGTAAAGATAGATAGTTAGATTGATATAGAAACAGAGGTAAAGATAGATAGTTAGATTGATATAGAAACAGACGTAAAGACATATTACATGGTTAGATTGATATAGAAACAGACGTAAAAATAGATGGTTAGATTGATATAGAAACAGGGGTAAAGATAGATAGTTAGATTGATATAGAAACAGAGGTAAAGATAGATAGTTAGATTGATATAGAAACAGACTTAAAGATAGATAGATTGATAGAGAAACAGAGGCAAAGATAGATAGTTAGATTGATATAGAAACAGGGGTAAAGATAGATAGTCTTTACCCGTGTTTCTATATCAATCTAACCATCTATCTTTACCCCTGTTTCTATATCAATCTAACTATCTATCTTTACCCCTGTTTCTATATCAATCTAACTATCTATCTTTACGTCTGTTTCTATATCAATCTAACTATCTATCTTTACCCCTGTTTCTATATCA
>NW_013918377.1:0-496 GCF_000517525.1 Limulus polyphemus | reverse complement strand
CAAACAACAGTACTAGACTGATAACCAAAGTACTACTACAACAAACAACAGTACTAGACTGATAACCAAAGTACTACTACAACAAACAAAAGTACTAGACTGATAACCAAAGTACTACTACAACAAACAACAGTACTAGACTGATAACCAAAGTACTACTACAACAAACAACAGTACTAGACTGGTAACCAAAGTACTACTACAACAAACAACAGTACTAGACTGGTAACCAAAGTACTACTACAACAAACAACAGTACTAGACTGATAACCAAAGTACTACTACAACAAACAACAGTACTAGACTGATAACCAAAGTACTACTACAACAAACAACAGTACTAGACTGATAACCAAAATACTACTACAACAAACAACAGTACGAGACTCATAACCAAAGTATTACTACAAGAAACAACAGTACGAGACTCATAACCAAAGTATTACTACAACAAACAACAGTACGAAACTGGTAACCAAAGTACTACTACAACAAA
>NW_013918376.1:0-219 GCF_000517525.1 Limulus polyphemus | reverse complement strand
CGTAATACCTCAATCTGATATTTGTTTACCGTAGTGTATAACTCACCGGGGTACTCAAGGACACTTACTTGTACGTAATACCTCAATCTGATATTTGTTTACCGTAGTGTATAACTCACCGGGGTACTCAAAGACACATACTTGTACGTAGTACCTCAATCTGATATTTGTTTACCGTAGTGTATAACTCACCGGGGTACTCAAAGACACTTGCTTGAA
>NW_013918375.1:0-218 GCF_000517525.1 Limulus polyphemus | reverse complement strand
AGTACTTTCACACTGCATGTCTTTGTTAAGTGTGTATGTACTGTAGCCAAGGGCCTCTGTGACAAACCAGTACTTTCACACTGCATGACTTTGTTAAGTGTGTATGTACTGTAGCCAAGGGCCTCTGTGACAAACCAGTTACTTTCACACTCCATGTCTTTGTTAAGTGTGTATGTACTGTAGCCAAGGGCCTCTGTGACAAACCAATACTTTCACAC
>NW_013918374.1:0-436 GCF_000517525.1 Limulus polyphemus | reverse complement strand
ATATTGCGTTAACGCGTATCAATACACAAGCTAATTTACTGTCCACTTTAACCATCAACAAAGGCTTAGAAACTAACTTTGGTAGACGGTTAGAAAATATCACCTATTTATTTTATATTGTAATTATGGGATTAAAGGAGAAGATGAAGAAAATAACAATACTTACAACCATGAAGTTAAGCCTATTTGTTAACTAACATCATGTAAAAACTTTACGTTCTAAAGTTCTAAACAGTCGAAGCGACAGTTTATAATTAACCAGCATGGCGTGTTGTTAACTAACATCATGTAAAAACTTTACGTTCTAAAGTTCTAAACAGTCGAAGCGACAGTTTATAATTAACCAGCATGGCGTGTGTTAACTAACATCATGTAAAAACTTTACGTTCTAAAGTTCTAAACAGTCGAAGCGACAGTTTATAATTAACCAGCATGG
>NW_013918373.1:0-219 GCF_000517525.1 Limulus polyphemus | reverse complement strand
TAAATATCAAAAGATGGAAGACTACTGGGTACCTTAATATCAAAAGATGGAAGACTACTGGGTACCTTAATATCAAAAGATGGAAGACTACTGGTTACCTTAATATCAAAAGATGGAAGACTACTGGGTACCTAAATATCAAAAGATGGAAGACTACTGGATACCTTAATATCAAAAAGATGGAAGACTACTGGGGTACCTTAATATCAAAAAGATTTT
>NW_013918372.1:0-219 GCF_000517525.1 Limulus polyphemus | reverse complement strand
TTTCCTATGTGTGTTTCCCTATGTTTCCACGTACGTCAACTGTGTAGGTTATCTTGATTATGCAATGCATTGGAGTACTTTAGGTGATTAACTTGGGTAAACGATTTTACTATGTGTGTTTCCCTATGTTTTCCACATACGTCAACTGTGTAGGTTATCTTGATTATGTACTGCATTGGGGTAATTCAGGTGAATAACATGGGTAAACGTTTTTCCCAT
>NW_013918371.1:0-220 GCF_000517525.1 Limulus polyphemus | reverse complement strand
GCTATCTAGTAATGTAACGTTCTTTTGTTAAAGCTTGGTGCTATCTAGTAATGTAAAGTTTTTTTTATTAAATATTGATGTTATCTAGTAATGTAAAGTTATTTTATTAAATATTGGTGCTATCTGGTAATGTAAAGTTAATTTGTTACAACATGGTGCTATCTAGTCATCTAACGTTTGTTAAATTCGGTAATGTAACGTTTTTTTGTTAAACTTAGCA
>NW_013918370.1:0-219 GCF_000517525.1 Limulus polyphemus | reverse complement strand
TGTAATTAAAACTGAAGAAACGAATCCAAAATATAAAGATATTAAAAGATTAAATTTTATTTATAGAATAAGGATGAAGATTATAGATCAAAACAATCATCCAACAGCGAGTTGTTTATAAGTTAGTTTTGAGTGACAATAAATTAATTATATATAAGTTACAATGACACTTGTGCAATATATATATATACAGTTAAAAGCAGTACAACGTACAACGCT
>NW_013918369.1:0-218 GCF_000517525.1 Limulus polyphemus | reverse complement strand
CGACTTCCAGTGTAGACAACAATATATGACACTTTGTTGATACAACGACTTCCAGTGTAGACATCAATATATAGCACTTTGTTGACACAACGACTTCCAGTGAAGACATCAATATATGACACTTTGTTGACCCAACGACTTCCAGTGTAGACATCAATATATGATACTTTGTTGACACAACGACTTCCAGTGAAGACATCAACATATGACACTTTGTT
>NW_013918368.1:0-219 GCF_000517525.1 Limulus polyphemus | reverse complement strand
CTTACTATGTGACCAAACATGTAGTAACACTTACTATGTGACCATGTATATAGTAACATTTACTATATGACCATGTATATAGTAACACTTACTATGTGACCAAACATGTAGTAACACTTACTATGTGACCATGTATATAGTAACATTTACTATATGACCATGTATATAGTAACATTTACTATATGACCAAACATGTAGTAACATTTAGTATGTGACCAT
>NW_013918367.1:0-219 GCF_000517525.1 Limulus polyphemus | reverse complement strand
AGAGGTATGATCAGTAAGTTAAGCGAGAACTAGAACATTAAATACTTAATAAAAGCGCATAGAGGTATGATCAGTAAGTAAAGCGAGAACTAGAACATTAAATACTTAATAAAAGTGCATAGAGGTATGATCAGTAAGTTAAGCGAGAACTAGAACATTAAATGCTTAATAAAAGCGCATAGAGGTATGATCAGTAAGTTAAGCGAGAACTAGAACATT
>NW_013918366.1:0-219 GCF_000517525.1 Limulus polyphemus | reverse complement strand
CCTATCGCCAACTCTTGGGCTACTCTTTTACCAACCGTCACATTATAACGCCCCCACGGCTGAAAGGGCGAGCATGTTTGTTGTGACGGGGATTCGAATCTGCGACCCTCAGATTGCGAATCAAGCGCCCTAACCACCCGGCCATGCCGGCCAAAAACACATTGTGCTATCTACTATGTCCACCGCGGTGACACGAACCCCAGATTTTAGCGTTCAAAC
>NW_013918365.1:0-219 GCF_000517525.1 Limulus polyphemus | reverse complement strand
GTTGCGTCAGCGAGTCACATGACCACCGTGACGCAACGTTTCTAGAATTATAATGTACTTTGGCGAATGTTCAAGTTCTTACTAGAAATAGGGTACGCTGGTATATAAAAGAGGGGAATGTAATGTGTGTGTAGATAGTGAGTAATTGTTGAAGTTAACGTTATATTCAGAAAGAATAAACCAGTTTTATTAAGTAAAGACTTGTGTCGTTAAAGTTTC
>NW_013918364.1:0-219 GCF_000517525.1 Limulus polyphemus | reverse complement strand
ACTTTTGTTAGACCAAATAGTGAGGTTTGAACGTCACTCTTATAACGCATCAACTACCACTAACTCTAAGACTACTTTTGTCACATCAAATAGTGGGATTTGAATGTCATTCTTATAACGCATCACCTACTACTAACTGTAAGACTACTTTTGTCACATCAAATAGTGAGATTTGAGCGTCACTCTTATAACGCATCACCTACCACTAACTGTAAGACT
>NW_013918363.1:0-218 GCF_000517525.1 Limulus polyphemus | reverse complement strand
ATTTAACGATACTGTGTACTGTCAATAAGAAGACACCAGATTTAACGATACTGTATACTGTCAATAAGAAGACACAAGATTTAACGATACTGTGTACTGTCAATAAGAAGACACAAGATTTAACGATACTGTCTAATGTCAATAAGAAGACACATGATTTAATGATACTGTGTACTGACAATAAGAAAACACAAGATTTAACGATACTGTGTACTGTC
>NW_013918362.1:0-212 GCF_000517525.1 Limulus polyphemus | reverse complement strand
CAGTGTAAGACTAGAGGGAAGGCAGCTAGTCATCACCACCCACCGCCAACTCTTGGCTACTCTTTACAACGAATAGTGGGATTGACCGTCACATTATAACGCCCCACACGGCTGAAAGGGCGAGCATGTTTTGGTGGGATGGGGATGCGAACCCGTGACCCGCAGAATCGAGCGTCCTAACCACCTGGCCATGCCGGGCCAAGAATAGAATT
>NW_013918361.1:0-219 GCF_000517525.1 Limulus polyphemus | reverse complement strand
CAATACTTAAATAGATTTGTTGTTGGTTTATTTGTTTATACAAACTCAATGTTTATTGTTATTTTCAATACTTAAATAGATTTGTTATTAGTTTATTTGTTTATACAAACTCAATGTTTATTGTTATTTTCAGTACTTAAATAGATTTGTTGTTGGTTTATTTGTTTATACAAACTCAATGTTTATTGTTATTTTCAATACTTAAATAGATTTGTTGTT
>NW_013918360.1:0-219 GCF_000517525.1 Limulus polyphemus | reverse complement strand
GTACTAGCATTTACCTTATTAAGCTACATTTACCTTATTAAGCTACATTTACCTTATTAAGCTATGAAATATATAGATCAGAAAAACAATAATGATAATTCTGCAAATTTTAGGATATACAGGATATTTTAGGATATACAGGAATTTCCAGCCATTTGCATATTAGTTATTTTTTCTTCTATTTTTAAAGACGATAATTTTCGATTATTAGTGCTGCTA
>NW_013918359.1:0-219 GCF_000517525.1 Limulus polyphemus | reverse complement strand
TTGAACTGGACCTCCCTCGAACTTAGAAATTAAACAGTTTTCGGAATACTAAGTATATTTAGTATGCATGCTATTGTTCGGCTATATAATGTGAAGAACAATGACACTTTTCCTTCACTTCACCTATCCAGTGTATAGTTTTTTGTTTTTCTTATAGTATATATTGTTACAGGTGAATTACACCGCCGTTCCAAACCATTTTCGTGTAACTCAAAACTT
>NW_013918358.1:0-295 GCF_000517525.1 Limulus polyphemus | reverse complement strand
ATTATATTCACGTATATTAAGTAGACCCCAAGATGGATTATTATAGAGGATTATATTCACGTATATTAAGTAGACCCCAAGATGGATTATATTCACGTATATTAAGTAGACACAAGTTGGATTATATTCACGTATTTTAAGTAGACCCCAAGATGGATTATACTCACGTATATTAAGTAGACACAAGTTGGATTATATTCACGTATTTTAAGTAGACACCAAATTGGATTATATTCACATATATTAAGTAGACACCAAGTTGTATTATATTCACGTATATTAAGTAGACCCCAAG
>NW_013918357.1:0-219 GCF_000517525.1 Limulus polyphemus | reverse complement strand
TTTACCGCTCATAACAGGTAATACATTCTGAAACTCTCGTCCCTAAGAAACATCAAAACAAAGTAGTTTCTTTTAACTTAACTATTTAGTTAGATGTTGATGTTTACCGCTCATAACAGGTATTACATTCTGAAACTCTCGTCCCTAAGAAACATCAAAACAAAGTAGTTTCTTTTAACTTAACTATTTAGTTAGATGTTGATGTTTACCGCTCATAAC
>NW_013918356.1:0-247 GCF_000517525.1 Limulus polyphemus | reverse complement strand
GGCCTTCCAGTACTCTTTCCATCAGCCTCTCAAATGTTGCTGGAGCATTGTTAAGCCCGAATGGCATCACACGGAATTGTCAGAGGCCTTGACCATAACTAAATGCAGTCTTAGGTTTATTCTGCTTCAGCCATTTTCACTTGATGGAAACCCGACTTTACGTCCAGAGTTGAAACCCACCAGGCTCCACTTAGGGCATCAAGAGTAACATCAATTCTTGGCAGTGGGTATGAGTCTTTTTCAACTA
>NW_013918355.1:0-219 GCF_000517525.1 Limulus polyphemus | reverse complement strand
ACCCAAGCATAAGGGACGTGCTCCATTGAAGTTATATCAAGTTGGCGCACCATTGGAAAGAGTAGCTGTTGCCATTGCTGGCCCTTTGCCTCAAACTCGTGCTGGAAACAAGTAGATTTGTGTGGTGATGGATTATTTCACAAAGTGGCCTGAGGAATATGCAATGATAATTAATCAGGAATCTACAACTGTAGCTTCAGCTATTAGTGATTTCAGATT
>NW_013918354.1:0-219 GCF_000517525.1 Limulus polyphemus | reverse complement strand
ATAATTTCTCTGTACTTGGTGTAGAGTCATGTCTCGTCACGTGCCAGAAGTTATAGGGCGTCAAGTTGTTCAACTGTCCAGAAATGATATGAAGCAAACTGACATTGTCAGAACAGTAGGGTACCCCCATTGTACCGTATTCAGAATGCTGAAACGTCATCAGACTACAGAAAACGTTGTTCCAGAAAAGTCTACTGGTAGACACCGAAACTACTGCCC
>NW_013918353.1:0-219 GCF_000517525.1 Limulus polyphemus | reverse complement strand
CTAACAAAATCTGACAATTCGAGAAAACCTTGAGTTCTAGGCATGTTGTAGCACTAGATAATTAGTGTGCAGACCATTTTCATTTAAATAGTGCTTTGTGAACACAAATTAGTTAGCATAAATCAGTTAAATGACGAAAAATTAGGTGTCTATTTACTTGTAACCATTCAGTGTACATTCACGTGAGTTCTATTTCATAATTAAACTAAGTAACTAGTA
>NW_013918352.1:0-219 GCF_000517525.1 Limulus polyphemus | reverse complement strand
AAGTAAGTACACTCTGAACTCCTGCCACGTAAGTAAGTAAGTACACACTGAACCCCTGCCACGTAAGTAAGTAAGTACACACTGAACCCCTGCCACGTAAGTAGGTACACATTGAACCCCTGCCACGTAAGTAAGTACACGCTGAACCCCTGCCACGTAAGTAAGTAAGTACACGCTGAACCCCTGCCACGTAAGTAAGTAAACACTGAACCCATGCCA
>NW_013918351.1:0-219 GCF_000517525.1 Limulus polyphemus | reverse complement strand
GTAAAATATTCACATATTGGTGATTATAACTTAAAACATGAGGAACATGTAGAAAACACTGCTGGAGACGCCAGAACGGAAAATGTATCAGAAATTGATGACGTGAGTGTTAACAAACCATTTAGTTTAATGTACCATTAAGCAATATTTATATTTGAAAATTACGCAATGAACGTAAAAATGTAGTTTTACTTTTGTTTGTTTGTTGTGAAACATAAA
>NW_013918350.1:0-219 GCF_000517525.1 Limulus polyphemus | reverse complement strand
ACACAAGAGTTAACGATATTGTGTACTGTCAATAAGAAGACACAAGAGTTAACGATATTGTGTACTGTCAATAAGTAGATACAAGATTTAACGATACTGTGTACTGTCAATAAGAAGACACAAGATTTAACAATACTGTGTACTGTCAATAAGAAGACACAAGATTTAACGATACTAAGTACTGTTAATAAAAAGACACAAGATTTAACGATACTGTGC
>NW_013918349.1:0-219 GCF_000517525.1 Limulus polyphemus | reverse complement strand
GTTCTAGTTAATTTACGTTTGTTTTATATTGTGACTACGTATATTATTACAGAGTTCGAGTGAACTTACGTTTGTTTTATATTGTTGACTATATCTATTATTACAGTGTTCGAGTGAAGTTACGTTTATTTTATATTGTTGACTATGTCTATTATTACAGTGTTCGAGTAAACTTACGTTTATTTTATATTGTTGACTATGTCTATTATTACAGTGTTC
>NW_013918348.1:0-219 GCF_000517525.1 Limulus polyphemus | reverse complement strand
GTTTGGGTGCCTCACGAACTCTCCGATGATCATCGTTTCCAACGTGTGAACGTTGCTTCCTCTCTTCTGGCACGTAATGCGCGTAAACCATTTCTGGACAGAAATGTCACAGGTGATGAAAAATAGATCCTCTATACGAATATTGAATGCCAAAAACAATGTCTCAGTCCTAGACAAAAACCATTTCCGACCCCATAACCTGGACTCCATCCGCAGAAT
>NW_013918347.1:0-219 GCF_000517525.1 Limulus polyphemus | reverse complement strand
CAAATATTTCGTAAAGTAGACATATTATATATCTCAATGTGGCTCTAATACACATATATCTTAAAGTAGACACAGCAGATATCTTAATGTTGGTGTAAGACTTATAGACCAAAAAATAGTTAGAGTATATATCTCAATATGGCTCTAAAGCAAATAGATCGTAAAGTAGACACAGTAGATATCTCAATGGGGCTCTAAGACAAATAAGTCATAAAGTAC
>NW_013918346.1:0-219 GCF_000517525.1 Limulus polyphemus | reverse complement strand
TTCGTACAACTACACCACGAACACCTAGATGTAACTCTAGTTACCGAATTTAAAACCACCATAGTCATCTTTAGCATTATTTGGTACAAGAGTTCCACAAACACCTAGGTGTAACTCTTGTTACCGAATTTATAATTACCATACTCATCTTTAGCGTTACTTGGTACAACTACTCCATGAACACTTAGGTTTAACTCGAGTTACAGAATTTATAACCAC
>NW_013918345.1:0-219 GCF_000517525.1 Limulus polyphemus | reverse complement strand
TCTGGCAAAGCGTACAAGAGATGGAGAAGGTCATGGATGGCCTAACTAAGGAAGGGATAGTCGAGAAATCAGATAGTCCCTGGTCAGCTCCTGTTGTGTTAGTCCAGAAGAAGGATGGGACCCAATGTTGCTGTGTGGACTTCAGGGCTCTTAACAATATAACTGAAAAGGACTTATATCCACTGCCAAGAATTGATGATACTCTGGATGCCCTAAGTA
>NW_013918344.1:0-220 GCF_000517525.1 Limulus polyphemus | reverse complement strand
AGCAAATGTTGACGAAATTTGGCAGTTTATCAGTAAACATTACAATGCTTTCATACGCAAAATATATAATTTTTTTTATTAAGTCTTGAGGTATGTAAAGCAATGTTTCTTTCATGCCTTTTTTTTCACATCTTGCCTATCTATCATGCAAAGTAATTTTCATTTTAAGATTAAAAATATTTTTATGAATCAGAAGATTTTCTAATTTTACCTGTAAAAT
>NW_013918343.1:0-219 GCF_000517525.1 Limulus polyphemus | reverse complement strand
GTTAAATCTTGTGTCTTCTTATTGACACTACACAGTATTTTTAAATATTGTGTCATCTTATTGACACTACAAAGTATTGCTAAATCTTGTGTCTTCTTTTTGATAATACACACTATCGTTAAATCTTGTCTCTTCTTATAAACAGTACACAGTATCGTTAAATATTCTAGCTAGTTATTCACAGTACACAGTATTGTTAAATCTTGTGTCTTCTTATTG
>NW_013918342.1:0-217 GCF_000517525.1 Limulus polyphemus | reverse complement strand
TGTTGGGTCAATCCCATGATAGTTTAACAGGAGGACATCCCGGAATTAAGAAGACATTGAGTCACCTACGACAAAGATTTTACTGGATAGGTATGAGGCGAGATGTGGAAGAATGGTGCAGGACATGCAGTACATGTTGTGCTAAAAGGGGACCCAAGCATAAAGGACGTGCTCCAATGAAGTTATATCAAGTTGGCACACCAATGGAAAGAGTAGC
>NW_013918341.1:0-215 GCF_000517525.1 Limulus polyphemus | reverse complement strand
CTGAGACACGACTAACATCTAGAAACTGGTGGTTCAGTATGACATTGAGATATGACTAACATCTAGAAACTGGTGGTACGGTACGACATTGAGACACGACTAACATCTAGAAACTGGTGGTACGGTACGACATTGAGACACGACTAACATCTAGAAACTGGTGGTTCAGTATGACATTGAGATATGACTAACATCTAGAAACTGGTGGTACAGTA
>NW_013918340.1:0-219 GCF_000517525.1 Limulus polyphemus | reverse complement strand
CCTTTTAATTTGTCATAATCCATGGCATCTTCTGATATCATATACTTGTAGGCCTTTTTCTGTGAGAAGTGGGCTGAGACAGACTGCCCAGTCACCTGTGTCACAGTTCTAACTTTGGGTGAATCTTTTATATCTCTCCAGGAAAGCATCCACGTCATCTTTATGTTCATCAAATTTGGGCAGCTTGGGTTGACTAGCCCTGACTCCATTGTCATTCTT
>NW_013918339.1:0-217 GCF_000517525.1 Limulus polyphemus | reverse complement strand
CCAGGAGGCACAGAAGGCTCATAAACGGGCCTGGGATACCTTTCGATGGTATCCCACTCTTTCTAACTGCATTGTTTATCAACGGGCCCGTGCCCATGCTCGGCAGGTTCGACGTCAAAGCCAAAAGGAGTCTTGGATTAAGTTCACTACTAGCATCTCTTCTATCACCAGTTCCAAAACTGTATGGACAAGATTCGGAGAGTCACTGGGAGGTATG
>NW_013918338.1:0-470 GCF_000517525.1 Limulus polyphemus | reverse complement strand
TAACATCAATTAGTTAGCCGTGTTGTACTTCCATATAATCTATTGATTTGTTAAAGATAGTTGACTGTTATATAATTATGTATGTATCTGTTACATCAGTTAGTTAGTCCTCATGTACTTCCATATAATCAATTGATTAGTTAAAGATGGTTTACTGTTATATAATTATGTATCTATCTGTAACATCGGTTAGTTAGCCCAAGTACATGACAACCAATCAATTGCTTATATGGTAACAGTCAACCATCCTTTATAATTATATATCTATCTGTAACATCAGTTATTTAGCCGTCATGTACTACCATATAATCAATTGATTGTTTAAAAATGGTTGACTGTTATATAATTATGTATCTATCTGTAACATCAGTTAGTTAGCCGTCTTGTACTTCCATATCATGAAATGATTGGTTAAATATGGTTGACTGTTATATAATTATGTATCAATCTATAGCATCAGTTAGTTAGCC
>NW_013918337.1:0-218 GCF_000517525.1 Limulus polyphemus | reverse complement strand
TTTAGCCTTACTTGGTACAACTACTCCATCAACACCTAGGTGTAACTCTAGTTTCCGAATTTATAACCACCATACTCATCTTTAGCGATATTTGGTACAACAAATCCACGAACACCTATGTCTAACTCTAGTTATTGAATTTATAACCACCTTACTCATATTTAGCCTTACTTTGTATAACTACTCCATGAACACCTAGGTGTAACTCTAGTTACAGA
>NW_013918336.1:0-219 GCF_000517525.1 Limulus polyphemus | reverse complement strand
GAATGAGAAGAGAAATTACAACAGTTGTTGGAAGAAAAACAAAAGAAACAAGAAGAAAGACAACAGCAGTTATAAGAAAACCTACAACAATGGCAAGTCGAACAGCAAAGTAAACAAGAGAGACTACAGCAGTGGTTGGAGGAGAAAGAAAATAAACAAGATGAGAAATTACAGCAGTGGTTGGAGGAAAAAGTAAAGAAACAAGACGAACGAGAAAAG
>NW_013918335.1:0-435 GCF_000517525.1 Limulus polyphemus | reverse complement strand
ACAAGATATAAAAATACTGTGTATTAGTGATAGAGTATCGTTAAATCTTGTGTCTTCTTATTGACAGTACACAGTATCTTTAAATATTGTGTCTTCTTATCGACAGTACACAGTATTGTTAAATCTAGTGTCTTCTTATTGACAGTACAAACTATCGTTAAATCTTGTGTCTTCTTATTGACAGTACACAGTATCTTTAAATCTTTTGGCTTGTTCTTGATAGTACACAGTATTTTTAATTCTTGTGGCGTGTACTGTCAATAAGAAGACACAAGATTTAACGATACTGTGTACTATCACTAACAAGCCACAAGATTTAAAGATACTGTGTACTGTCAATAAGAAGACACAATATATAAGAATACTGTGTACTAAAACTAACAAGTCACAAGAATTAACAATACTGTGTGCTATCACTAACAAGCCACAAGAATT
>NW_013918334.1:0-219 GCF_000517525.1 Limulus polyphemus | reverse complement strand
CTGCGGGGTCTGGAAGGGGATTGTCGTTGTCTAGGGCTGATTAAGTCGATGGTTAATGTATCCTCCTTTTGTAAAAGACAATAAATCATCCTTTAATGTATTTAATTCACATTGAAATTTACTAATATTTTCATTTGTGCTTTTGCCACTGTTGTTGACTTTCCTGTAGTTGCTGCTGACTTTCCGGCAACTGTTGGAGACAGCAACTGCTGTAATTTA
>NW_013918333.1:0-218 GCF_000517525.1 Limulus polyphemus | reverse complement strand
TACTGTGTACTTTAAATAAGTAGACACAAGATTAAACGATACTGTAACTATCAATAAAAAGACACAAGATTTAACGATACTGTGTACTGTCAATAAGAAGACACAAGATTTAAAGATACTGTGTACTGTCAATAAGAAGACACACGATTTAACAATGCTGTGTACAATCAATAAAAAGACACAAGATTTAACTATACTGTGTATTGTCAATATGAAGA
>NW_013918332.1:0-218 GCF_000517525.1 Limulus polyphemus | reverse complement strand
CACAATATCGTTAAAATCTTGTGTACTTCTTATTGACAGTACACAGTATCGTTAAATCTTGTGTCTTCTTATTGACAGTACACAGTATTTTTAAATCTTGGGCATTTTTATTGACAGTACACAGTATCGTTAAATCTTGTGTCTTCTTATTGACAGTACACAGTATCGTTAAATCTTGTGTCTTCTTATTGACAGTACACAGTATTGATAAATCTTGG
>NW_013918331.1:0-219 GCF_000517525.1 Limulus polyphemus | reverse complement strand
GAATATTACTAGTATAATTAACAGAACATTACTAGTATAAGTAACAGAAAATTACTAGTATAGGTAACAGAACATTACTAGTATAATCAGCAGGACATTACTAGTATAGGTAACAGAACATTACTACTATACGTAACATAACATTATTAATATACGTAACAGATTATTACTAGTATAATTAACAGAACATTACTAATATAGGTAACAGATACTTACTAC
>NW_013918330.1:0-219 GCF_000517525.1 Limulus polyphemus | reverse complement strand
CCAATAGCAAACATTATTAATCTAACCATTAGCAAATACCAAACATTTTTAATCTCACCATTAGCCAATACCGAACATTGTTACTATTTTATGAGAAACATTATTCATCTAACGATTAGCCAATAGCAAACATTATTAATCTAACCATTAGCCAATACCAAACATTGTTCATCTAACCATTAGACAATACCAAACACTGTTCATCTAACCATTAGCCAA
>NW_013918329.1:0-219 GCF_000517525.1 Limulus polyphemus | reverse complement strand
CTTCAATTACACAATAGTCATCGTGTTGAATATACATTTCTATTTCGCACTAGACATCGTGTTGAATATACATTTCTATTTCACATTAGACATCGTGTTGAACATACATTTCTATTACACAATAGTCATCGTGTTGAATATACATTTCTATTTCACACTAGACATCGTGTTAAATATACATTTCTATTTCACACTAGACATCGTGTTGAATATACATTT
>NW_013918328.1:0-211 GCF_000517525.1 Limulus polyphemus | reverse complement strand
AGATTACCCATGGTACCCAAGTATTTATTTGTAAAACACACACAGGAGAAGAATATCCCATCTTTCACACACACACAGAGATTACCCATGGTATTCAAGTATTTATTTGTAAAACATACACAGGAGAAGAATATCCCATCTTTCACATACACACACAGATTACCCATGGTCCCAAGTATTTATTTGTAAAACACATGGGATAAAAAATATT
>NW_013918327.1:0-217 GCF_000517525.1 Limulus polyphemus | reverse complement strand
AATCTTGTGTCTTCTTATTGACAGTACACAGTATCGTTACATCTTGTGTCTTCTTTTTGACATTACACAGTATCGTTAAATCTTGTGTCTTTTTACTGACAGTACACAGTATCGTTAAATCTTGTGTCTTCTTATAGATAGTACACAGTATTGCTAAATCTTGTGTCTTCTTATTGAGAGTACGCAGTATTGTTAAATCTTGTGTCTTCTTTTTGAC
>NW_013918326.1:0-219 GCF_000517525.1 Limulus polyphemus | reverse complement strand
TTTACCCTTACTTGGTACAACTACTCCATGAACACTTAGGTGTAACTCTAGTTACCGAATCTATAACCACCGTATTCATTTTTAGCCTTACTTGGCACATCTATTCCATGAACACGTAGGTGTAACTATAGTTACCGAATTTATAACCACCATACTCATCTTTAGCGTTATTTGGTACAACAACTCCATGAACACCTAGGTGTAACTATAGTTACCGAA
>NW_013918325.1:0-219 GCF_000517525.1 Limulus polyphemus | reverse complement strand
ATATGTATGGGAAAAAGAATAAAACAATTATCTAGACACTAAAAATGTGTATAGACCGTTACGAACTGTGACGCGACTAGGTTTTGTTTTTCTTGGTTTTTTGCAAATAATATATTTTACTTATACGTGTGTAAATATTTATTTATCACATAGATGTTTTCAAAAAAGTACAGTTATATTCAGATGATGATTTACTCGAAGCGAGTAGAGGACATAACC
>NW_013918324.1:0-219 GCF_000517525.1 Limulus polyphemus | reverse complement strand
TTTGATAATATCAGTTAGATAACTAGGTGCCGTGGTTGCTGATGTAATTCGATATCACGAACATTAGATTGTGTTTGATAATATCAGTTAGATAACTAGGCGCTGTGGTTGCTGATGTAATTCGATATCACGAACATTAGATTGTGTTTGATAATATCAGTTAGATAACTAGGTGCCGTGGTTGCGGATGTAATTCGATATCACGAACATTAGATTTTG
>NW_013918323.1:0-219 GCF_000517525.1 Limulus polyphemus | reverse complement strand
TACATACTGCGATCTAAATTCGATGACGAGGAATCCACTTTGAGACTAATAATGGCTGGAGACGGCTTAAATGGGTAATGAAGAAAAACTTTAATGTTTAACATGACAGCAAATGTACAACGTTTCGACAAGGTTTTGTCATCATCAGGTACTCATGTTAAACTTATATTAAAGTTTTCCTTCATTACCCATTTAAGCCGTCTACAACCATTATTATAC
>NW_013918322.1:0-235 GCF_000517525.1 Limulus polyphemus | reverse complement strand
ATGATTTAACAATAATGTGTACTGTCAATAAGAAGACACAAGATTTAACAAAACTGTGTACTGTCAATAAGAAGACACACGATTTAACAATACTGTGTACTATCAAAAAGAAGACACAAGATTTAACTATACTTTGTACTTTCAATAAGAAGACACAAGATTTAACAATACTGTGTACTGTCAATAAGAAGACAAAAGATTTAACAATACTGTGTCTTTGTCTTCTTATTGACTC
>NW_013918321.1:0-219 GCF_000517525.1 Limulus polyphemus | reverse complement strand
CCCAGCTAGATCTCGAGTGATATACGCACTCCTCAACCCAGCTAGATCTTGAGTAATATCAACACTCCTCAACCCAGCTAGATCTTGAATAACATCAACATTCTTCAACCCAGCTTGATCTCGAGTAATCTCAGTCCTCCTCAACACAGATAGATCTTGAGTAATATCAACATTCCTCAACCCAGCTAGATCTCGAGTAACATCAACACTCCTCAGCAG
>NW_013918320.1:0-380 GCF_000517525.1 Limulus polyphemus | reverse complement strand
GAACGATACTGTGTACTGTCGATAAGAAGAGAGTATTGTTAAATCTTGTGTGTCCTGTCAATAAGAAGAAAAAGGATTTATCAATAACGTGTACTGTCAATAAAAAGACACAAGATTTAACGATACTGTGTACTATCATACCAAGTTATAACATTTAATGATACTGTGTACTATATATAACAAGCCACAAGATTTAACAATACTGTGTACTGTCAGTAAAAAGACACAAGATTTAACATACTGAGTCCTGTCAATAAGAAGATACAGGATTTATCAATACTGTGTACTAGTATTGATAAATCCTGTATCTTCTTATTGACAGGATACAATATTGTTAAATTTTGTGTCTTCTTATTGACGTGTACTGTCAAAAAGAAGAC
>NW_013918319.1:0-218 GCF_000517525.1 Limulus polyphemus | reverse complement strand
AGAAGACTGCTTAATTGTTTGGTGTGGGTAGTGCACATAAAATGAGTGCTTAATTTTTTGATGTGGGCAGTGCACATAAAAATACTGCTTAATTTTTTGGTGTGGGCAGTGCACATAAGAAGACTGCTTAATTTTTTGGTGTGGGTAGTGTACATAAGAAGACTGCTTAATTTTTTGGTGTGGGCAGTGCACATAAAAAGACTGCTTAATTTTTGGTG
>NW_013918318.1:0-218 GCF_000517525.1 Limulus polyphemus | reverse complement strand
TAGTTGACTGTATTAATCAATAGCGAGGATCAGATTAATGCTAGATAAACAGTTGTTGACTGTATTAATCAATAGCGAGGAATCAGATTAATGCTAGATAAACAGTTGTTGACTGTATTAATAGCGAGGAATCAGATTATTGCTAGATAAACAGTTGTTGACTGTATTAATCAATAGCGAGAGATCAGATTAATGCTAGATAAACAGTTGTTGACTGT
>NW_013918317.1:0-606 GCF_000517525.1 Limulus polyphemus | reverse complement strand
GTAATAGGTTCTTTAAATTCTCTCGCGTGTAATTACTTCTTTACAGAACGATGAAAATCATATTCACAGGATAATGTAATAGGTTCTTTAAATTCTCTCGCGTGTAATTACTTCTTTACAGAACGATGAAAATCATATTCACAGGATAATGTAATAGGTTCTTTAAATTCTCTAGGGTGTAATTAATTTTTTTACAGAATGGTGTAAAATTGTGTTATTTTCCTTCCAATCTGAATTTACAAAAGGAATAATTCATTCAAGATTATGTGAATTAATGGACAGTAGGTATATGTATATATATAATTCAGGCTGATTGCTCTAGATTTAAGATTCTCTAGTTTTGTTTTTTATTAAATTATAATGGGGTGTTAAGTTACTCTAGTTTTTGTTTTTTATTAAATTATAATGAGATGTTAAGTAACTCTAGTTTTTGTTTTTTATGAAATCATAATGGGATGTTAAGTTACTCTAGTTTTTGTTACTTATTAAATAATAATGGGATGTTAAGTTACTCTAGCTTTGTTACTTATTAAATTATAATGGGATGTTAAGTTACTCTAGTTTTTCTTATTTATTAAATAATAATGGGATGTTAAGTTACTCTAG
>NW_013918316.1:0-457 GCF_000517525.1 Limulus polyphemus | reverse complement strand
TTTTCTAAACCGTTTGTCAACATTGGGGTTGTTTCTATACGCTACTTTCTAAACCGCTTGTCAACATTGGAGTTGTTTCCAAACGTTACTTTCTAAACCGCTTGTCAACATTGAGTTATTCCAAACGTTACTTTCTAAACCGTTTGTCAACATTTGAGTTATTCCAAACGTTACTTTCTAAACCGTTTGTCAACATTTGAGTTATTCCAAACGTTACTTTCTAAACCGTTTGTCAACACTAGAGTTGTTTCTAAACGTTATTCTGTAAGCAGCTGAACATGATAACATAACATAATGTTTAGGGGCAATAAGGGATCTATTGGTCCATCTGGGCTGTCCCATTCTCTAAACAAACGAAAACTACTTAATATATATATATAGAAACCCAAAGCCAGCCCTTATCATTCATATAGTTATCAAGATTTTTTTTAAACTCATTTAAATTTACTGCCTCTTC
>NW_013918315.1:0-219 GCF_000517525.1 Limulus polyphemus | reverse complement strand
GCTATATTTATAAATATGTAGTGACAACAGTAGCGCTGCTATATTTTCTTGCCGTAGCGGTAGTGATAGAACCGCTATATTTATAAATATGTAGTGACAACAATAGCGCTGCTATATTTTCTTGCGTAGCGGTAGTGATAGAACCGCTATATTTATAAATATGTAATGACAACAGTAGCGCTGCTATATTTTTCTTACCGTAGCGGTAGTGATAGAACC
>NW_013918314.1:0-218 GCF_000517525.1 Limulus polyphemus | reverse complement strand
AAGAAGACAAGATTTAACGATACTGTGTTCTGTCAATAAAAGACACAAGATTTAACAATACAGTGTCCTGTCAATAAGAAGATACAGGATTTATCAATAATGTGTACTGTCAATAAGAAGACACAAGATTTAACAATAATGTGTCCTGTCAATAAGAAAATACAGGATTTATCAATACTGTGTACTGTCAATAAGAAGACACAAGATTTAACAATACT
>NW_013918313.1:0-235 GCF_000517525.1 Limulus polyphemus | reverse complement strand
GTTGTGTCTTCTAATTTACATTACACAGTATCGTTAAATCTTGTGTCTTCTTATTGACAGTACACAGTATCGTTAAATATTGTGTCTTTTTATTGGTAGTACACAGTATTGCTAAATCGTGTGTCTTCATATTGACAGTAAACAGATTTGTTAAATATTGTGTCTTCTTATTGACAGTACACAGTATCGTTTAATCTTGTGCCTTCTTTTTTGACAGTACACAGTATTGCTAAAT
>NW_013918312.1:0-288 GCF_000517525.1 Limulus polyphemus | reverse complement strand
ATGACATCCTTATATTTGGTTCACCTGAAAATTTCTAAGTTATCCAAGGTGGGATTGCTCTATCAAATGATAGCAAAGTCCTTTCTGTGAAGATTGTGATACCACAGATGACATCCTTATATTTGGTTCACCTGAATATTTGATAGAGCAATCCCATTCTGGATAACTTAGAAATATACAACAGTCCTTTCTGTGAAGACTGTGATACCACAGATGACATCCTTATATTTGGTTCATCTGAATATTTGATACAGCAATCTCACTATGGATAACGTAGAAATATATAAC
>NW_013918311.1:0-219 GCF_000517525.1 Limulus polyphemus | reverse complement strand
AGATTTTGTTGACATTGATAAGGGTCCTTTTAGTCAGTTTTCCACTAGATATTTTTGACTTTGAAAACGTGTTATTAGTTTTCTTCCACTCGATTTTTTCGACTTTCATAACTGTCTTTTTAGGCCTTCTTAGACTAGATATTTTCGACTTTGATAGAAGTATTTTTAGTGTTTCTTACGCTATATTTTATTGTCTTTCTAATGGTATTTTTAATCCTT
>NW_013918310.1:0-219 GCF_000517525.1 Limulus polyphemus | reverse complement strand
CCACTACCTTCGTAGTGTCTCTCTTAATTTATCTAAGAGATGAGACAGTCCACTACCTTCGTAGAGTCTCTCCTAGTTTACCTAAGGGATGAGACAGTGAACTACCTTTTTAGAGTCTCTCCTAGTTTACCTAAGTGATGAGACAGTCCACTATCTTTGTAGAGTCTCTCCTAGTTTACCTGAGAGATGAGACAGTCCACTATTTTCGTAGTCTCTCCT
>NW_013918309.1:0-217 GCF_000517525.1 Limulus polyphemus | reverse complement strand
AGCCAATTACTATCCCTTCAAAAATACCTTGAGGTCCTATTCACTCTCCTCACCTTAAATCCAGGGCAAGGACCGGGACCCGCCCTGCTCGAAGCGGTTAAGGAGTTCATAAGGTGGCTTGGATGGTTTGGGGGCAAGGTGGGCACAAGCGGTGTCTGAAACATGGCTGAAATCAAGAGAGGAAAACATTCCTCAACATGAAAAAAATTGAAGTAAT
>NW_013918308.1:0-219 GCF_000517525.1 Limulus polyphemus | reverse complement strand
GTACTTTGTGACACGGATAAACTATAAACTAGATGTCATAGAACAAAGAGTACTTTGTGACACGGAGAAACTATAAACTAGATGTCACAGAGCAAAGAGTACTTTATGACACGGAGAAACTATAAACTAGATGTCAGAGAACAAAGAGTACTTTGTGACACGGATAGACTATAAACTAGATGTCAGAGAACAAAGAGTACTTTGTGACACGGAGAAACT
>NW_013918307.1:0-375 GCF_000517525.1 Limulus polyphemus | reverse complement strand
CTTTCACACAAAACAACTTCACTACTCTCTCTCTCTTCAGAAGTAGACTACAGCTTTCACACAAAACAACTTCACTACTCTCTCTCTCCTGTAGTCTACTTCTGAAGAAGAGAGAATAGTGAAGTTGTTTTGTGTGAAAGCTGTAGTCTACTTCTGAACTTTCCCACAGAACAACATCACTATTACTCTCTTCAGAAGCAGACTACAGCTTTCACACAAAACAACTTCACTACTCTCTCTCTTCAAAAGCAGACTAGAGTTTTCCCACAGAACAACATCACTATTATCCGTCTTCAGAAGTAGACTACAGCTTTCACACAAAACAACTTCACTATTCTCTCTCTCTTCAGAAGTAGACTGCTGTTTTCACACAAA
>NW_013918306.1:0-218 GCF_000517525.1 Limulus polyphemus | reverse complement strand
TAAATAAATGTATGTGAATATGTTACTGGACACAAGGCTCTCATATCCTTCAACCCAAATCTCGTTCTTCTAAAAAATATTTGTTGTTAACTTTCAGCACAGAAACTGCTTTGCAGGAAGTGGCGTTGTCCTGGACTTTCGGATGCCAAACAACTTGCAACATTCTTGAAACACAGCTGATTCAAAGTTACAGCCTTGATCTGAATGCAGTTCATATG
>NW_013918305.1:0-219 GCF_000517525.1 Limulus polyphemus | reverse complement strand
CAAAGTTTGTAATAGTCGCCAAGATGTCTGGGATGTCTTACTACCTCCACTGCTGATGGCCTATAGAACAGCAGAGCATGAAGCCACTGGATACGTTGTCTTCTCCATGGGAAGGCCCATATGACATAGTGGATCGTCTCTCAGACGTGACTTTCTGGATAAAATGTGGTCAGCGAGGTAAGCCAAAGGTGGTGCATGCCAACAGGCTCTGGCGTTATC
>NW_013918304.1:0-217 GCF_000517525.1 Limulus polyphemus | reverse complement strand
CCCCCTAAACTAACAATGCAACAGTACTTTAAATTATATAAGAAACTAGGCCACCATGACCCGTTGGGTCAACCACTATTCAGAGGTCGTGAAGAATTCAAGCTAATTTCAATATTGCACCGAAATGGAGGTTTATTTGAGATAATTGAATTAAATATTTCAATCCATTCGTGTTATTCATAATTCAAGAAAAGATATTTGATTGTTGATCGGGAGT
>NW_013918303.1:0-220 GCF_000517525.1 Limulus polyphemus | reverse complement strand
ATAGAATTTATGTTTATGAAATAAATAAAAAATAAAAATTCTTTTACCAGTGGTTTATTTAGTATTTTTACCTATTCATTAATGGACCAAATAAAAACCCCAAAATGTTTCATAGAATTTATGTTTATGAAATAAATAAAAAAATAAAAATTCTTTTACCAGTGGTTTATTTAGTATTTTACTTATTCATTAATGGACCAAATAAAGCCCAGAAATGTTT
>NW_013918302.1:0-218 GCF_000517525.1 Limulus polyphemus | reverse complement strand
AGAGAAAACTGCCCACCAGCACTTTTAAACCAGAGAAAACTCTCCACAAGCACCTTTAAACCAGAGAAAACTCTCCACAAGCACTTTTTAAACCAGAGAAAACTCTCCACAAGCACTTTTAAACCAGAGAAAACTGCCCACCAGCACTTTTAAACCAGAGAAAACTTTCCACAAGCACTTTTAAACCAGAGAAAACTTTCCACAAGCACTTTTAAACC
>NW_013918301.1:0-221 GCF_000517525.1 Limulus polyphemus | reverse complement strand
GTTCGGTATTGGCTAATGGTGAGATGAACAATGTTTGGTATTGGCTAATGGTGAGATGAACCATGTTTGGCATTGCTAATGTTTAGATGAACAATGTTTGGTATTGGATAATGATTTGATAAACAATGTTTGTTACTGGCTAATGGTTAGATGAACAATGTTTGGTATTGGCTAATGGTTAGATGAACAATGTTGGTATTGCTAATGGTTAGATGAATAAT
>NW_013918300.1:0-219 GCF_000517525.1 Limulus polyphemus | reverse complement strand
CTTACTAAATTGTATTAAAACAATTTCTACATGTATGTTTGTATACATAAAATGAGTATTATATACTTATATATTGTATTAAAACAATTTCTATATTTCTGTATGTTCTATATGGAAAAAACCAAATGTCATCTCCCACTTGACGAAACTCCTCCCTATGACATACGGAACAAACCAAATGTCATCTCCCACTTGACGAAACTCTTACCTATGACATAC
>NW_013918299.1:0-219 GCF_000517525.1 Limulus polyphemus | reverse complement strand
TGTTTTTTGTTATTCTTTTAATATTCAACATTATGGAAATACAATTAGTAATAATTTTTCGAACACTACAGTCTATAAACAATAGATGATGTTTTACTGAAACACATTATATTTAAATTAGAAGAGATTCCGTAAGATTCGGGGTTTCGTTGGCTTTGAGTCACTCATAGAAACTGATGTCTTGGCAACTATAATCACACAAAGCGTCTGAGTTAAGGC
>NW_013918298.1:0-218 GCF_000517525.1 Limulus polyphemus | reverse complement strand
AATCTCTTATACAAATTTCGGTTAGTGTCGATTTTTACTTTTGTTGTTTTTTTGTCTTCAATTTTATAATAAAAAAAGAAGAGCTTTAAGAATAACATCATTCAAACAAAATTCCAAAATATAAAAAGCCATGACGTCTTTTATCAAATAAACTCAATCTTTTGAATTATTTTTACCTGGGTTTGCGAAAGTTAATTGTTTTTAGAATTTATAGTGAC
>NW_013918297.1:0-215 GCF_000517525.1 Limulus polyphemus | reverse complement strand
AAAGTGGGTTCCTCGTCATCGAACTAATACAAATAGTTTGTTAGGGTAGTGACCATGATAAGCTAATCTACTGGATACTGTGACACACCAAACCAACTAATACAAATGTGTGTTAGGGCAGTGACCATGATAAGCTAATCTACTGGATACTGTGACACACCAAACCAATAAAAGGAAAGAAAGTACTGCACCAGAATATAGGCCCTAGCTTTAAA
>NW_013918296.1:0-218 GCF_000517525.1 Limulus polyphemus | reverse complement strand
GGCCCATGGTATACTCCTAGTTACAGAATGAAGACATGACAACGTCAGAGTCTTGTGGCCCATGGTATACTCCAAGTTACAGTATGAAGACATGACAACGTCAGAGTCTTGTGGCCCATGGTATACTCCTAGTTGCAGTATGAAGACATGACAACGTCAGAGTCTTGTGGCCCATGGTATACTCCTAGTTACAGTATGAAGACATGTCAACGTCAGAG
>NW_013918295.1:0-219 GCF_000517525.1 Limulus polyphemus | reverse complement strand
AGCTATCTATGCTGTCTGTGCCGGTTTTAGCGTTATAAATCCACAGACTTACCGCTGTGCCACTGGGGAGCACAAAGTTTTCGGTGTTTATACAACTGTTGCTGTTACTCTAGTTCAAAACACTGTCCTATAGTTTGATTCACATTTTCAATCCTTTACTTAGTACTACCAAATAGTTTGTACAAAAATGTGTGTTAAAATTGTATATAAAGGGTTGTG
>NW_013918294.1:0-217 GCF_000517525.1 Limulus polyphemus | reverse complement strand
CGACGTAGATTAATGTATACTGTAGGATAAAATGACAAGAAGTCTTACACTATCACGACTTAGATTAATGTATATTGTAGGATATTACAACAAGAAGTCCTACACTATCACGACGTAGATTAATGTATATTGTAGGATATAATAACAAGAAGTCCTACACTATCACGACGTAGATTAATGTATACTGTAGGATAAAATGACAAGTCCTACACTGTCA
>NW_013918293.1:0-326 GCF_000517525.1 Limulus polyphemus | reverse complement strand
ATTTTAATCCTTACTTAAAACATCCGCTTTCTCAGTCTTGAAGCATACTTTTCTATCATAGAATGCTTTACTTAACTCACTCTATACTCCTAATCAAACTCTCAAACTGATACTGTCGTATCTCTCAGTACTCTACATTCTTTAATCTCTTCTTTTCATTATTTTAATCCTCTAATTATTCTCTTGTCTTCCTTCCCATTCTGATAAATTTCAAAACTTTATTCTGTCGTCTTTCATTTTTACTCTTTAGTTTTATTGACTTTATTCGTTTTCTTCCAGACTAATATATGTTGGTTAGCGCGCTCGACTCGCAATGTGAGGGACGA
>NW_013918292.1:0-218 GCF_000517525.1 Limulus polyphemus | reverse complement strand
AGGTAACCACATAGTTCATGTGATTGTTATCTGTCAGGTAACCACATAGCTCATGGTGATTGTTATCAATCATGTAACCACATAGCTCATGGTGATTGTTATCAGTCAGGTAACCACATAGCTCATGGTGATCGTTATTAGTCAGGTAACCACATAGTTTATGGTGATTGTTATCAGTCAGGTAACCACATAGCTCATGGTGATCGTTATCAGTCAGG
>NW_013918291.1:0-219 GCF_000517525.1 Limulus polyphemus | reverse complement strand
TACTCGTGTACTGTCAATAAGAAGACACAAGATTAACTAATACTGTGTATCTCAATAAGAAGACACAAGATTTAACGATACTGTGTACTGTCAATAAGAAGACACAAGATTTAACGATACTGTGTACTGTCAATAAGAAGACACAAGATTTAACAATACTGTGTACTTTCGATAAGAAGACACAAGATTTAACGATACTGTGTACTGTCAATAAGAAGA
>NW_013918290.1:0-219 GCF_000517525.1 Limulus polyphemus | reverse complement strand
TTTAAAAAAAAAGAGTTAAATACTGTGGAAAATTGAAAATTATTCTTAGACTTTGAAAGATGAGGGAAAAGTATGCCCAAAGTTTTGATTAAGATAGCTCTCAGGTCACTAAAGGGCCCGGAATGTTCCAAGTGAAATGTTCCTGGAAAGTCAAGAAATTTGAAAAAGAAGAGTTAAATACTGTGGAAAACTGAAAATTATTCTTAGACTTTGAAAGAT
>NW_013918289.1:0-219 GCF_000517525.1 Limulus polyphemus | reverse complement strand
GACAGACTATGGAGTGTTTATGTACCTTTATATTAGACCCTGACTGCCTTAGAAAAAAATCTGATAAAAACAGACTATGGAGTGTCTAGGGAAGAACGTTTAAAGTATTTGTGTACTTTTATATTAGATCCTGACTGTCTTAGAAAAAATCTGATAAAAACAGACTATGGAGTGTCTAGGGAAGGACGTTTAAAGTGTTTATGTACCTTTATATTAGAC
>NW_013918288.1:0-258 GCF_000517525.1 Limulus polyphemus | reverse complement strand
AATACTGTGTAGTATCAATAAGAAGACACAAGATTTAAAGTTATTGACACTACACAGTATTGAAGACACAAAAAATAAAAATATGTACTGTAATAAGAAGACACAAGACTTAACAATACTGTGTACTGTCAATAAGAAGACACAAGATTTAACAATACTGTGTACTGTCAATAAGAAGACAAAGGATTTAACAATACTGGGTACTAGCAAAAAGAAGACACAGGATTTAACAATACTGTGTAGTGTCAATAAGAAGAC
>NW_013918287.1:0-219 GCF_000517525.1 Limulus polyphemus | reverse complement strand
CTCAAAGAAGTATCTGTTTCATATTTACTAGAACTTTTCTCAAAGAAGTATCTGTCTCATATTTACTAGAACCTTTCTCAAAGAAGTATCTGTCTCATGTTTACTAGAAGCTTTCTAAAACAAGTATCTGTCTCATGTTTACTAGAACCTTTCTCAAGCAAGTATCTGTCTCATATTTACCAGAACCTTTCTCAAAGAAGGATCTGTCTCATATTTACC
>NW_013918286.1:0-219 GCF_000517525.1 Limulus polyphemus | reverse complement strand
AAAAACATTCCGGTTTACTAAAATCAGTTAACCATACAAACACTCCTGTTTACTAAAACCACCTGACCACACAAACACTCCTGTTTACTAAAATCCCCCGACCATACAAACACTCCTGTTTACTAAAACTACCTGACCATACAAACATTCCGGTTTATTAAAATTACCTGACCACACAAACATTCCTGTTTACTAAATTCACCTGACCATACAAACACT
>NW_013918285.1:0-207 GCF_000517525.1 Limulus polyphemus | reverse complement strand
AAGTGACTGTGGAAATTCTGTGTATTAAAAAGTTGTATCAAGAAAGAATAAACTAGTTTTAATTAAGAAAGGACTTGCATCACTGAAGTTCTTCGGAAAGAATTTATACCGGAAATTAACAAACGATCAGAAACTAACAAATTGGTGTCAGAGGGAGGGACGAAAAAAAAAACAAGAAGATGGAAACGAGAAGTGGCAAATCAAACT
>NW_013918284.1:0-218 GCF_000517525.1 Limulus polyphemus | reverse complement strand
CCCTTTATCTATTAACAAATGTATTATGGTAAAACAATTGTCCTTTATCTATTAATAAATGTATTATGGTAAAACAATTGTCCTTTATCTATTAATAAATGTATTACGGTAAATCAATTGCCCTTTATCTATTAACAAATGTATTATGGTAAAACAATTGCCCTTTATCTATTAATAAATATATTATGGTAAAACAATTGTCCTTTATCTATTAATAA
>NW_013918283.1:0-219 GCF_000517525.1 Limulus polyphemus | reverse complement strand
TAATATAAATTCCTGTCTTAATTCTCAACAATATATAATTCATCCACTTCTTCTAATACTCTTTCAAAGATGAGCAATAAAAACTATGGATAATATCTTATCTTTCAGATTTTCAATAAATTTTTACTATGGTTATAAAAGGAACCACATCAACAATTCATACTTGGAAGAAGAACTTACATATAAATATAAAATGTAAGGATAACAAGGGAACTGTTG
>NW_013918282.1:0-216 GCF_000517525.1 Limulus polyphemus | reverse complement strand
AATCTGAATGTTGTTTATATTCGGTGCACCTTACGTGCAGAAACAGTAAGACGAACAATCTGAATGTTGTTTATATTCGGCGCACCTTCATGCAGAAACAGTGAGACAAACGATCTGAATGTTGTTTATATTCGGTGCACCTTTCGTGCAGAAACAGTGAGACAAACAATCTGAATGTTGTTTATATTCGGTGCACCTTTCAGTTACTTTCTATAA
>NW_013918281.1:0-420 GCF_000517525.1 Limulus polyphemus | reverse complement strand
TGTTAATGTAGAAAGAAACTTAGAAAACGATATGGAACAACAAAAACATCCCGTCACTAAAGTTTTAATGTAGAAAGAAACTTAGAAAACGATATGGAACAACAAAAACATCCCTTCACTAAAGTTGTGACGGGATGTTTTTGTTGTTCCATATCGTTGTTTCATATCGTTTTCTGAGTTTCTTTCTACATTAAAACTTTAAAAAACATCCCTTCACTAAAGTTTTAGTGTACGAGGAAACTCAGAAAACGATATGGAACAACAAAAACATCCCTTCACTAAAGTTTTAATGTAGAAAGAAACTTAGAAAACGATATGGAACAACAAAAACATCCCTTCACTAAAGTTTTAATGTAGAAAGAAACTCAGAAAACGATATGGAACAACAAAAACATCCCTTCACTAAAGTTTTAGTGTACG
>NW_013918280.1:0-219 GCF_000517525.1 Limulus polyphemus | reverse complement strand
ATAGTGTATCTATATCCGATAGAACTAGGCAAAAACGAGGTTTAATAAATGCAGGTGGTAGTATTTTAAAATTCCTATTTGGAACAGCAACCACCGACGACTTACAAGATCTGAATAAAAAGGTAGAAAAGCAAAGACAGGTTTCTAAAGAAATGATTCAATTAAAAGGAGAACAAGCAACTATAATGAACTCATTGAATCAGACACTTGAACTACATG
>NW_013918279.1:0-269 GCF_000517525.1 Limulus polyphemus | reverse complement strand
TTGGGCGTGGATGATGAACCAATATCCAGTATTAGTGGTAAATTAAGTTCGAAATAGGGGATTCCTAACTTTCCTTTAAGTAGTGACACAAAGTATCAGTAGA
Source organism: Limulus polyphemus (assembly GCF_000517525.1). NCBI lineage: Eukaryota > Metazoa > Arthropoda > Merostomata > Xiphosura > Limulidae > Limulus > Limulus polyphemus. The sequence goes on along the minus strand of NW_013918279.1, from coordinate 166 downwards.
GAGAAAACAAAAAAAGATATGATTTTTGATTACTTTAGCGTCTTGTAGTTGTACAATGTACGTCTTTCTTCTATTCACAGAAATAACTTTTGTTATTGCGACATCTACATTAGGTTTAAATTGATTACGTGAAAGGCTGTTTTTTGTTTGTTGTTGTTTTTTTGTG
>NW_013918278.1:0-219 GCF_000517525.1 Limulus polyphemus | reverse complement strand
GTACACGAACTTAGTAAACATCACATGTTAAGGAAGTGTGGAATGTACACGAACTTAGTAAACATCACATGTTAAGGAAGTGTGGAATGTACACGAACTTAGTAAACATCACATGTTAAGGAAGTGTGGAATGTACACGAACTTAGTAAACATCACATGTTAAGGAAGTGTGGAATGTACACGAACTTAGTAAACATCACATGTTAAGGAAGTGTGGAA
>NW_013918277.1:0-218 GCF_000517525.1 Limulus polyphemus | reverse complement strand
AGTTGATAGATGTACCGTCAAAATTATACGTTACATCCAATATACCATATTAAAGCAAATTTAGGTGCTATTACTATTATCCGTGCTTATATATATATGAGTACCAGACAATAATAAAACAAGATATACCGTATTTTTTGGTGTATAAGACGCACTTTTTGACCCGAAAATTTGATGTCAAAATCTGCTTGCGACCTATACACCGAAGGTATGAAGAA
>NW_013918276.1:0-220 GCF_000517525.1 Limulus polyphemus | reverse complement strand
AACGATACTGTGTACTGTCAATAAGAAGACACAAGATTTAACGATACTGTGTACTTTCAATAAGAAGACACAAGATTTAACAATACTGTGTACTGTCAATAAGAAGTCACAATATTCAACGATAATGTGTACTGTCAGTAAGAAAACACAAGATTTAACAATAATGTGTCCTGTCAATAAAAAGACACAAGATTATACGATACTGTGTACTGTCAAATAA
>NW_013918275.1:0-366 GCF_000517525.1 Limulus polyphemus | reverse complement strand
TCACATTATTCAACGATAATGTGTACTGTCAGTAAGAAAACACAAGATTTAACAATAATATGTCCTGTCAATAAGAAGACACAAGATTTAACAATACTTTGTACTGTCAATAAGAAGACAAGATTTAACGATACTGTGTACTTTCAACAAAAAGAAGACACAAGATTTAACAATACTGTGTACTGTCAATAAGAAGACACAAGATTTAACGATACTGTGTACTGTCAATAAAAAGACACACGATTTAGCAATACTGTGTACTATCAATAAAAAACACAAGATTTAACGATACTGTGTACTGTCAATAAGAAGACACAAGATTTAACGATACTGTGTACTGTCAATAAGAAGACACAAGATTTAACG
>NW_013918274.1:0-219 GCF_000517525.1 Limulus polyphemus | reverse complement strand
TTTCATCTATTTAGTTTAACGCCAAACTTGAAAATACAGACAGTCTAACGATTACAAAACCCAACCAAGAAAGGGGTAAGTACTAAAATAATAACGACCTGAATGTCACGTTAGCCTTTGTGTCTATTTTTACCACACAGGGAGAACCATTCTCACTTCGTTTGTACACAGATTGGGTTCTCGGCTTATTATTAACCAGCTACTCTTATTAAGAGAAAG
>NW_013918273.1:0-218 GCF_000517525.1 Limulus polyphemus | reverse complement strand
ATCAACAGCTCTTGAGCTTCTCTCATCAGATCGAATAATGGGATTTAACCATCACTCTTATAACGCACCTATGGCTCCAACGTGTGGAGCGCCTTCTTTTTTTGCGGTAACAGGACATCAGCTCAATAGTCCTACACGCTAACCACCGAACAGCGCACGTCCTAAGGGAAAATACATCAAGTTGAATAATCTGTGTGTGTATATATACACAGCGTGGT
>NW_013918272.1:0-216 GCF_000517525.1 Limulus polyphemus | reverse complement strand
ATCTTGTGTCTTCTTATTGACAGTAAACAGTATCGTTAAATCTTGTGTCTTCTTATTAGATAGTACACAGTACGTTAAATCTTGTGTCTTCTTATTGAAAGTACACAGTATTGTTAAATCTTGTGTCTTCTTATTGACAGTACACAGTATTGTTAAATCTTGTGTCTTCTTATTGAGAGTACACAGTATTGTTAAATCTTGTGTCTTCTTATTGAC
>NW_013918271.1:0-216 GCF_000517525.1 Limulus polyphemus | reverse complement strand
GTACAGTAGAATATTATTTAAAGTTTTAAGATTTTATCGATACATTTTTTAACACCACCAATAGAACAGCAGTTGAAAAATAAAAGTAATAAAGATACAATCAGCGTATCGTACACTACTCAGTAAGGTTTTCTACTAATGAAAAAATTGATAAATTAACTAAACAAAATCACCCTTATATTTTAAAGTTTTAATACATTAAAATTTCTAGAACAT
>NW_013918270.1:0-219 GCF_000517525.1 Limulus polyphemus | reverse complement strand
CCATCAAATCTGCTAGGCTGTAGTCTGATTTGACCGCTTCTCGTTTCCATTTTTTTTTCTATCCCCACTTCTGACACCAATTTGTTACGTCTCCGTGTGTTAATTAATTTTCCGTAAATTCGTTCCAATGAAACTTAAGCGACACAAGTTCTTTACTTAATAAAACTGGTTTATTCTTTCCGAATACAACTTTACCGATACACTTATTCTCAACAGTCG
>NW_013918269.1:0-219 GCF_000517525.1 Limulus polyphemus | reverse complement strand
GTTATCGGTGTAGGTGAGCATACCACACTAACCACCACATTATCGTTGTAGGTGAGAATACCACACTAACCACCACATTATCGTTGTAGGTGAGAATATCACACTAACCACCACATTATCGGTGTAGGTGAGAATACCACACTAACCACCACATTATCGGTGTAGGTGAGAATACCACACTAACCACCACATTATCGTTGTAGGTGATAATACCACACT
>NW_013918268.1:0-213 GCF_000517525.1 Limulus polyphemus | reverse complement strand
AGTACACAGTATCGTTAAATCTTGTGTCTTCTTATTGACAGTACACAGTATCGTTAAATCTTGTGTCTTCTTATTGACAGTACACAGTATCGTTAAATCTTGTGTCTACTTAATTGACAGTACACAGTATCGTTAAATCTTGTGTCTTTTTATTGATAGTACACAGTATTGTAAATCGTGTGTCTTCTTATTGAGAGTACACAGTATTGTTAA
>NW_013918267.1:0-217 GCF_000517525.1 Limulus polyphemus | reverse complement strand
AAAGAAAAAGAAACAAGAAGAGAGATTACAACAGCTATTGGAGGAGAAAGAAAATAAACAAGAAGAGAAATTACAACAGTTGTTGGAGGAAAAAGAAAAGTGTTGCGTCAGCGAGTCACATGACCACGTGACGCAACGTTTCTAGAATTATCATGTACTTTCGGGAATGCTCTAGTAATTGCTCGATGTAGGGTGGGCTGGTATATATAAAGGAGGG
>NW_013918266.1:0-219 GCF_000517525.1 Limulus polyphemus | reverse complement strand
CAGGTACTGAACTGTATATCTTCTGTTGAACAGTATTAATAGTTTTAAATGTGTCCAAGACTTGGCAGGTACTCAACTGTATATCTTCTGTTGAACAGTATTAATAGTTTTAAATGTGTCCCAGACTTGGCAGATACTGACCTGTATTTCTTCTGTTGAACAGTATTAATAGTTTTAACTGTGTCCCACACTTGGCAGGTACTGAACTGTATATCTTCT
>NW_013918265.1:0-220 GCF_000517525.1 Limulus polyphemus | reverse complement strand
ACTACTATATATATATATATATATAGAAACCCCTTTTTCAATACCCATCCCAATTTTAAACTTTAAAATGCTCATTAACTTACTTACATTTTTTGGCATAAACACTCTTATACTAAAAACTAGAATACTTTCACGATTCATTTTTTTTTAAATTATTCTAAACCTGTCTAGCATCTCTTTCAAATTCAATCACATTGGATCTTTAGAGTCACTATTCAAT
>NW_013918264.1:0-220 GCF_000517525.1 Limulus polyphemus | reverse complement strand
GAGGCATTACTACTTTAGGAATTATTGTACATAGATGAAGTGATGCATGAGGCATTACTGCTTTAGGAATTATTGTACATAGATGAAGTGATGCATGAGGTATTACTACTTTAGGAATTATTGTACATAGATGAAGTGATGCATGAGGCATTACTACTTTAGGGATTATTGTACATAGATGAAATGATGCATGAGGTATTACTACTTTAGGGATTATTGT
>NW_013918263.1:0-217 GCF_000517525.1 Limulus polyphemus | reverse complement strand
TATCATTCAAACAAAATTCCAACATATAAAAAGGCCATGACGTCTTCTTATCAAATAAACTCATCCTTTTGAATTGTTTTTACTCTGGGTTAGTGAAGATTCAATTTTTTTTAGTCTTTGATAGTGACATAATGTTTTTCATCAGTGATATAATGTTTCAATTTTGAGTTTTCCGACGAAATAAGCACTATCGGATATTTTTCTATTAATTTTGCGT
>NW_013918262.1:0-218 GCF_000517525.1 Limulus polyphemus | reverse complement strand
TACACCTAAGTGTTCATGGAGTAGTTGTACCAAGTAAAGCTGAAGATGAATATGGTGGTTATAAATTCTGTAACTAGAGTTACACCTAGGTTTCAGGGAGTAGTTGTACCAAGTAAGGCTAAAGATGAGTATGGTGGTTATAAATTTGGTAACTATAGTTACACCTAGGTGTTCATGGAGTAGTTGTACCACGTAATGCTAAAGATGAGTATGTTAGT
>NW_013918261.1:0-219 GCF_000517525.1 Limulus polyphemus | reverse complement strand
GTGTTCTAATAACCCTGCCAAATGTATGGTGAACAGAGTGCAGATAAACCATTGTGTTCTAATAACCCTGCCAAGTACACGGTGAACAGAGTGCAGATAAACCACTGTGTTCTAATAACCCTGCCAAGTACACGGTGAACAGAGTGAAGATAAACCGTTGTGTTATAATAACCCTGCCAAGTACACGGTGAACAGAGTGAAGATAAACCATTGTGTTCT
>NW_013918260.1:0-219 GCF_000517525.1 Limulus polyphemus | reverse complement strand
ACCCTTACAGACATGACAAAAATACCATACTGACTGGTAACATCCCAAGCATGGGACCCTTACAACATGACAAAAATACCATACTGACTGGTAACATCCCAAGCACAGGACCCTTACAGCATGACAAAAATACCATACTGATTGGTAACATCCCAAGCACAGGACCCTTACAACATGACAAAAATACCATACTGACTGGTAACATCCCAAGCATGGGAC
>NW_013918259.1:0-219 GCF_000517525.1 Limulus polyphemus | reverse complement strand
GTGCCCAGACTGGCCCTGGGCGGCTTAGTTATTAGTGTGCCCAGACTGGCCCTGGGCGGCCTAGTTGTTAGTGTGCCCAGACTGGCCCTGGGCGGCCTAGTTGTTAGTGTGCCCAGACTGGCCCTAGGCGGCCTAGTTATTAGTGTGCCCAGACTGACCGGGGGCAGCCTAGTTGTTAGTGTGCCCAGACTGGCCCTGGGCGGCCTAGTTGTTAGTGTA
>NW_013918258.1:0-220 GCF_000517525.1 Limulus polyphemus | reverse complement strand
GAAGACAAAAAAATTCATATTTTCACTGAAAAGCCAAGGCTATAGCCCAGGTTTTGGCTCAAATTTTGAAAAAAATTGTTTTTCCTCATATTTCAATACAAAGAAGCCCTTGATGTAAGACTTTCAAAATGGATATCCTTTCATCAAAATTCCCAATAGTTATTTCATAATCTCTTATCAAAATTTGGGCTGGCATCGATTTTACTGTTTTTTTGTCTTC
>NW_013918257.1:0-219 GCF_000517525.1 Limulus polyphemus | reverse complement strand
GATAATGAGAAATGTCTCTCATCAAGTTATATCAGTCCAGATAAGAAGATAGTGAGAAATATCTTTCATCAAGTTATATCAGTCCAGATAAGAAGATAGTGAGAAATATCTTTCATCAAGTTATATCAATTCAGATAATAAGATGGTGAGAAATGTCTTTCATCAAGTTATATCAGTCCAGATAATAAGATGGTGAGAAATGTACTCTCATCAAGTTAT
>NW_013918256.1:0-219 GCF_000517525.1 Limulus polyphemus | reverse complement strand
ATCACGATATTTTATACATTGTATAACTTTTGTTTATTTACAGAAGATGTTGATGATGAAGAAGCATATGAAGAAGGAGCTCTTGCCTGTCCATTCAATTACGCATTGTTGCCATCACTTCTTACCGGTCTTATATATACAAGAATACCGAAATCTAGTAAATGCTCAAGCATTCACGAACCTTTGAGAATATGACGTGTTACTAGCATCATGTGACCT
>NW_013918255.1:0-219 GCF_000517525.1 Limulus polyphemus | reverse complement strand
GTAAGTCCGCAGACTTACCGCTGTGCCACTGGGGGGTGAATAGCTATGCCATTAAGCTAAAATTAAAACATTTAAGCAGTGATTGGCATAATAAGATTGAAAGTACAAGAAAAAAAAGCAGGGGACATATGTACAGTACATTTCCTAATTAATAGTGGTCTTAAATTTATATTACTTATAAAATAATAAGAAATCATGTAAGAAAATTAATGGCTATTA
>NW_013918254.1:0-219 GCF_000517525.1 Limulus polyphemus | reverse complement strand
CCAATCGTGAACGTGACGAGCTCCACTAAACTTTGATTTTGAAGCTGAAAAACGAGGAGAAAAATGCATTGCTTAAACGAATCTAAATAATGTATTTACAGCGGTCAAGAAGGGACTTCTATCGCTGAAGTTCCTCGGAAAGAATTTATACCGGAAATTATAAAACAAGCAGATATGTAACAATATTATTGTGGTTTGTTAACACAATGCTAGAAAGAT
>NW_013918253.1:0-219 GCF_000517525.1 Limulus polyphemus | reverse complement strand
TAACATAAAACGACCACAAAAGTCGCAAAAATGATAATAGAAGGCTAGAATTTTGCATGTAAATACGCAAGTATGCAACGAACGTGCATACAAAATTTGGAGATGATCCGTCCAAATGGATCGAAGTACTGGTACAAAACGCAAAACGTTACATAACTCCTTTAATACAAACAGTAGGAAGGTAAAACTCTGCATATTACTACGCAACGTTAAAGTGTA
>NW_013918252.1:0-219 GCF_000517525.1 Limulus polyphemus | reverse complement strand
CAATTTTAAAATTTCTGCAAATCATGGGCTATAGCCTTGACGTTTCTGTGAAAATATGAATATTTTTGGAAAATGGAAAAGAGCTTTTCTGACGCAAAATGAATAGAAAATATCGGATAGTGCTTGTTTTGTCGGAAAACTAAAACTGAGACATTATAGGATTAACGAAAATGATATCGCTCTATATTATGGAACACCACATAATACTGTAATATAAAA
>NW_013918251.1:0-219 GCF_000517525.1 Limulus polyphemus | reverse complement strand
CCTTACTTGGCACAACTACTCCATGAACACCTAGGTGTAACTCTAGTTACAGAATTTATAACCACCATACTCAGTCTTTAGCCTTACTTGGTACAACTACTCCATGAACACTTAGGTTTAACTCTGGTTACCGAATTTATAATTCCCATAGTCATCGTTTAGCGTTATTTGGTACAACAACTCCACGAACACCTAGGTGTAACTCTAGTTACACTATTT
>NW_013918250.1:0-219 GCF_000517525.1 Limulus polyphemus | reverse complement strand
AACTGTTTTGATTACCGCTGTTGTTTGACTATAATGATTGTTACGTATTAGAATTCCAAATGACCTGAAATCGAGTTAATTGATAATTTTAAATTTGGTAATTAAATTGTGCTTTGGATTTAGTAGTTAAGTAAAAGCCGATATATAGTCAGTTTATGATATTTGCCAACAAGACTGATACACACAGCTTTCTTTTTTAACACAAATACGTTTTAATAT
>NW_013918249.1:0-218 GCF_000517525.1 Limulus polyphemus | reverse complement strand
TTTTCATGTTCACATTACCCCTAATCTAAGCAAACAACCCGACAAGAATCGCTGAATTGTTACACAGCATCAAACAGCCCTAAAACGCCAGACAAGGGGTTTAATCTTATTCGGCTGGAATCGATCGAATCTATGACGTAACAAGTAATGCTATTTTAATTCGATGACGAGGAACCCACTTTGAGACTAATAATGGCTGGAGACGGCTTAAATGGGTA
>NW_013918248.1:0-219 GCF_000517525.1 Limulus polyphemus | reverse complement strand
CAAAGGTACTTGGACATCAACAATACCATCTTGAAACAAAGAAAGAAACAATGGTCATCATTGCTCCACAAAGGTATCTGGACATCAACAGTACCACCTTGAAACAAAGAAAGAAACAATGGTCATCATTGCTCCACAAAGGTACTTGGACATCAACAATACCATCTTGACACAAAGAAAGAAACAATGGTCATCATTGCTCCACAAAGGTACTTGGAC
>NW_013918247.1:0-219 GCF_000517525.1 Limulus polyphemus | reverse complement strand
TTCATGAATACAGTGTTAAAACACAACTATCAGTGTTAAGTAAGAAGAAACGGTTCATGAATACAGTGTTAAAACACAACTATCAGTGTTAAGTAAGAAGAAACGTTTCATGAACATAGTGTCAAACACAACTATCAGTGTTAAGTAAGAAGAAACGTTTCATGAATACAGTGTCAAAACACAACTATCAGTGTTGAGTAAGAAGAAACGGTTAATGAA
>NW_013918246.1:0-219 GCF_000517525.1 Limulus polyphemus | reverse complement strand
GTTATAGTTACATAAATATTTTATTATGGTCCAAGAAGCTGTGTTATAATTACATAAATATTTTATTATGGTCCAAGAAACTGTGTTATAGTTACATAAATATTTTATTATGGTCCAAGAAACTGTGTTATAGTTACATAAATATTTTATTATGGTCCAAGAAACTGTGTTATAGTTACATAAATAATTTATTATGGTCCAAGAAGCTGTGTTATAGTT
>NW_013918245.1:0-219 GCF_000517525.1 Limulus polyphemus | reverse complement strand
TATTAACTATATTACAACATTATGTTAAACGAACTGACTATAATAACGTATAGATGTTAACCAATGTGATATAACACTATCATGATTCTAATTATTAACTATATTACAACATTATGTTAAACGAACTTATTATAATAACGTATAGATGTTAACCAATGTGATATAACACTATTATCCTTTTAATTATTAACTATATTACAACATTATGTTAAACGAACT
>NW_013918244.1:0-221 GCF_000517525.1 Limulus polyphemus | reverse complement strand
TCGACGGCAATACCTCACGTCTCTCCGAAACGTCTCCGGGAACGCGGCCGAGGTTCCGTCGGATATACCTCGACCGGTGGTAGGCGTTCAATGCCGAGGCTTTCCGCGTATCTGAGGCGAAGCCGTAACCCGTACTTTTGAGAGGGATGACCCTAACCTTAGTTTCCCTCTTATATTAGGGGAACAAGTTAAACGCGGTAGCAAGACGAAAGAACGTTACC
>NW_013918243.1:0-219 GCF_000517525.1 Limulus polyphemus | reverse complement strand
ATGTTGGGAATGTTACCTCTGTAGTTTCCTGAGTTAACCCTTGACTACATGGATGGGTTTATGTTGGGAATGTTACATCTGTAGTTTCCTAAGTTAACCGTTGACTACATGGACGGGTTTAGGTTGGTAATGTTACATCTGTAGTTTCCTGAATTAACCGTTGTCTACATGGACGGGTTTATGTTGGGAATGTTACATCTTTAGTTTCTTGAGATAACC
>NW_013918242.1:0-217 GCF_000517525.1 Limulus polyphemus | reverse complement strand
GAGTTATCAGAACGTGAAGCTACTGTAATATGGGTTATCAGAACGTGAAGCTATTGTAATATGGGTTATCAGAACGTGAAGCTATTGTAATATGTGTCATCAGAACGTGAAGCTATTGTAATATGTGTCATCAGAACGTGAAGCTATTGTAATATGGGTTATCAGAACGTGAAGTTATTGTAATATGGGTTATCAGAACGTGAAGCTATTGTAATAC
>NW_013918241.1:0-219 GCF_000517525.1 Limulus polyphemus | reverse complement strand
ATCTGAAATGCTATTTTTACACGTATCTGGTTTTGAATCTGAAATGAACAAATTAAGAGGAAGTTGGGGAAGAAAACATCTGCAGTTTACTTGATTTTTATCACAACTTTTAGGGCTATTGATTTCCAATACTCCACCAACTTTCAGCGTTTAAACACTAACTTTTAAATTATAGATATTGTTTCGCGCTTATCTAACGCTTAGTTGTGTGAACATGTT
>NW_013918240.1:0-220 GCF_000517525.1 Limulus polyphemus | reverse complement strand
ATTGACAGTACACAGCATTGTTAAAACTGTTCTTTTATTGACAGTACACAGTATCGTTAAATCTTGTGGCTTGTTAGTGATAGTATACAGTATTATTAAATCATGTCTTCTTTTTGACAGTACACAGTATCGTTAAATCTTGTGACTTGTTAGTGATAGTACACGGTATAGTTAAATCATGTGTTTTCTTATTGACAGTACACAGCATTGTTAAAACTTG
>NW_013918239.1:0-219 GCF_000517525.1 Limulus polyphemus | reverse complement strand
GGTTTTCTACTAATATATATTGTTGCACTGTAATCTGGTTTTCTACTAATATATATTGTTGTACTGTAAGCTGGTTTTTTTACTAATATATATTGTTGTACTGTAAGCTGGTTTTCTACTAATATATATTGTTGTACTGTAAGCTGGTTTTCTGCTAATATATATTGTTGTACTGTAAGCTGGTTGTCTACTAATATATATTGTTGTACTGTAAGCTGG
>NW_013918238.1:0-221 GCF_000517525.1 Limulus polyphemus | reverse complement strand
AACATTTATTAACTCTCTAGTTATAAAACATTTATTAACTCTTTAGTTATAAAACATTTATTAACTCTCTAGTTATAAAACATTTATTAACTCTCTTGTTATAAAATATTAATTAACTCTCTAGTTATAAAACATTTATTAACTCTTTAGTTATAAAACATTTATTAACTCTCTAGTTATAAAACATTTATTAACTCTTTAGTTATAAAACATTTATTAAC
>NW_013918237.1:0-219 GCF_000517525.1 Limulus polyphemus | reverse complement strand
GAAGATGGAAACGAGAGGTGGCAAATCAAATTACAGCTTAGCAGATTTGATGGCAACAATACAAGAATGGCAAAAGAAACAAGAAGAACGAGAAAAGAAACAAGAAGAGAGACAACAGTAGTAGCAAGAAAACCTGCAACAGTGGCAGCTCGAACAGCAAAATAAACAAGAGATATTACAGCAGTTGTTGGAGGTAAAAGAAAAGAAACAAGAAGAAAG
>NW_013918236.1:0-218 GCF_000517525.1 Limulus polyphemus | reverse complement strand
TTTCTAACCCACAGATAAAAACAACAACTGTACTATACAGCCAGGTAAACTTTTCTAGCGGACAGATAAAAACAATAACTGTACTATACAGCCAGCTCAACTTTTCTAACCCACAGCTAAAAACAACAACTGTACTATACAACCAGCTAAACTTTTCTAACCCACAGAAAAAAAACCAACTGTACTATACAGCCAGGTAAACTTTTCAACCCACAGAT
>NW_013918235.1:0-218 GCF_000517525.1 Limulus polyphemus | reverse complement strand
TGAAATGACACAAGTAACCCTCATTATAAGGCTTCAGGTAGAATAATAATCATATGAGGAATATTTATGAAATGACACAAGTAACCTTTATTATAAAGCTTCAGGTAGAATTATAATCACATGAGGAATATGTATGAAATGACACAAGTAACCCTCATTATAAGGCTTCAGGTAGAATAATAATCACATGAGGAATATGTATGAAATGACACAAGTAA
>NW_013918234.1:0-218 GCF_000517525.1 Limulus polyphemus | reverse complement strand
CTAAAATATTCAACCTTAATTTACACTGCATAAAGCAATTTCAACTAAAATATTCAACCTTAATTTACACTGTATAAAGCAATTTCAACTAAAATATTCAACCTTAATTTACACTGCATAAAGCAATTTCAACTAAAATATTCAACCTTAATTTACACTGCAGAAAGCAATTTTAACTAAAATATTCAACCTTAATTTACACTGCATAAAGCAATTTC
>NW_013918233.1:0-219 GCF_000517525.1 Limulus polyphemus | reverse complement strand
CAGTAACCAAAAGCTTCACTGCAGTACACATACGCTTTCAGAAAAGCCAATAAAAGAGTAACATAAAACAACCACAAAAGTCGAAAAAATGATAATACAAGGCTAAATTTTTGCATGTAAATACGCAAGTATGCTACAAACGTTCATACAAAATTTCGAAATGATTCGTCCAAATGGAACGACGTACTGGTACAAAACGCAAAACCTTCCATAATTCCT
>NW_013918232.1:0-219 GCF_000517525.1 Limulus polyphemus | reverse complement strand
GTTGAAGTTCTGTGTCGTTGAGTGTCCAGTCAGATCTGTTGATTAGAAGGCTAGGCTGAGCTGCATTGTTGTGTTTCACTTCACGTTGTTGTAGTTTCCTTAGTTGATCTAGTTTCTTATTGTGTATAGACTTCTTTTGTTCATTCAACAATGAGTTGTCTTGGTTGATAGCGCGTTGTATATTGCCGTAATCATCTGGTTTGAGGTAGCAGGCTAGTT
>NW_013918231.1:0-217 GCF_000517525.1 Limulus polyphemus | reverse complement strand
GGGGTGGAGTAGGCGTACTCTTTATGCTAAACGGAAGATATAGACATAGAGTAATAGGGGTGGAGTAGGCGTACTCTTTATGCTAAACGGAAGATATAGACATAGAGTAATAGGGGTGGAGTAGGCGTACTCTTTATGCTTAACGGAAGATATAGATATACAGAGTAATAGGGGTGGAGTAGGCGTACTTTTTATGCTAAACGGAAGATATAGATAT
>NW_013918230.1:0-219 GCF_000517525.1 Limulus polyphemus | reverse complement strand
AACTCTACAATTACCTTATCACTAACATCAGTTTAAACCTAAATCCACTCTATGTGTTTCTGGGCAATGCACAATGTCATTGCTTAGTCATAATCACTGGTAGTAATCATAATTCTAGTGTGAATGATGTTATTACCCCTTGAAGCTAGCTTTTTTACAGAAATATGGTGTTCATTTAGAAAACTTAAATACAGAGTGAAACAGGAATTACCAGCTAAC
>NW_013918229.1:0-219 GCF_000517525.1 Limulus polyphemus | reverse complement strand
AGAAGGGCTTTAAATATTAGATTATTCAACCCAAATCACCCCCATCTAACACATCATGACGTCTTATTACAAAATAAACCCTACCTTTTGGATTATGTTTACTCTCAATGAACAAAAGTTCTATTTTATTTAGCTTTTGACGCGACATAATGTTTTTTAGTGAATGTTATAATGTCTGAATTTTGAATTTTCTGCCGAAATAAACACTAGCCGTTATTC
>NW_013918228.1:0-221 GCF_000517525.1 Limulus polyphemus | reverse complement strand
ACCAAAGTCCTATGATCAAACAGCCAACAGTAATCTTCATGACTAGTGAGCCTAATGTTCCCATATGGGAATATCTATGCAACTTCACAAGTAAAAAACAAAATTTCTTTTGAGACTGAAAAAAAAGTATCCTGAGATAATATGATATCTTTTCTGAAAATAATGTAAAAAAATTATAATTCCTTCTTGGGTTAGTCACTAAAAGGTTAAAGCCTAATTTT
>NW_013918227.1:0-217 GCF_000517525.1 Limulus polyphemus | reverse complement strand
TACAGTATATTAATATTTTACAAATCAACCCTGACATAGGTTTATTTGTTTGTTTTGAATTTTCGCGCAAAGCTATACGAGGGTTATCTGCGCTAGCCGTCCCTAATTTAACAGTGTAAGATTAGAGGGGATGCAGCTCTTGGGCTACTCTTTCACCAACGAACAGTGGGATTTGACTATAATATTATCACTTCCCCACGGCTGAAAGGCGAGCATG
>NW_013918226.1:0-219 GCF_000517525.1 Limulus polyphemus | reverse complement strand
CCTTCTTAGACTAGATATTTTTGACTTTGGTAGCGGTATTTTTAGTCTTTCTTACAATATATTTTAATGACTTTCATAATGGTATTTTTAATACTTCTTAAACTATATTTTGTCGACTGTTATAACGGTCTTTTAGTCTTCCTTCCACTAGATTTTGTTGACATTGATATGGGTCGTTTTAGTCAGTTTTCAACTATATTTTATCGACTGTTATAACGG
>NW_013918225.1:0-219 GCF_000517525.1 Limulus polyphemus | reverse complement strand
CTTTCTTTAGAATTACTGTGTTTTTAATAGAAATACTATGTTTTTTTGTGTTGCAATGGTGAAAAACATGGGACGGTTTTTGTTGTGTTCTATGAATTTGGTTTCCAATTTTCTTCTTGTTTCTCCCACGTAGAATTCTGAGCAATTATTGCATATTATTTTCTAACTGCGAGGGTGTATGCAACTGCTACTAAATTTGTAGTAAATGAGTTAAAAAGT
>NW_013918224.1:0-218 GCF_000517525.1 Limulus polyphemus | reverse complement strand
CATTATTACGATAGAAATCGATGATAATCCAGTAGGTCCATAAGATTGTTTTACTATTACTCTTATTATTACGATAGAAATCGATGATAATCCAGTAGGTCCATAAGACAGTTTTACTATTACTCTTATTATTACGATAGAAATCGATGATAATCCAGTAGGTCCATAAGACTGTTTTACATTTACTCTTATTATTACGGTAGAAATCGACGATAATC
>NW_013918223.1:0-220 GCF_000517525.1 Limulus polyphemus | reverse complement strand
AATTAATTAACTAACGAACGGAGGCGTAACAAATTGGTGTCAGAGGGTGGGATAAAAAAATGGAAACGAGAAGCGGCAAATCAAATTACAGCCTAGCAGACTTAATGGCAGCAATACAAGAACAGCAAAAGAAACAAGAAGAACGAGAAGAGAAATTACAAAAGTTGTTAGAGGAAAAAGAAAAGAAACAAGAAGAACGAGAAGAGAAATTACAACAGTT
>NW_013918222.1:0-371 GCF_000517525.1 Limulus polyphemus | reverse complement strand
CATGTATGTATGTATATAAGTGTGTAGTGTTTTTTTTTAAGAATGGTGTTTACATTCACTTTAAATTAAGTTTAATAACTATAAATTGTGATGATTTGACTAGTGCTTACTAGTAGTAGCACTCAGATATAGCAGTTAATGGATGTGTGTCTATCACCAAAAGTAGTAGTTGAAATTATTTCAAAAACAATGACAGTGTTAATATATATATATATATTTATATATATATATATTAAATAGTGTGGAACAATTCAATCATTTTAAAGTAAATTGAATAAAAATTAGATTATTTCAAATTTGTAATAACCATTTTAAAATTATTGGGCATTGTCTGTCCCTAGTTTTTGTTTTTGAAATATGGTCACCCTAAG
>NW_013918221.1:0-219 GCF_000517525.1 Limulus polyphemus | reverse complement strand
TGGGCATGGGCCCGCTGATAAACAATGCGGTTAGAAAGAGTGGGATACGGTCGGAAGGTATCCCAGGCCCGTTTTTGAGCCTTCCGTGCCTCCTGGCAGGCAGGACTCCACCATGGACGAGGATACCGTGGAAAACGTGTTGATGGTCTTAGGAATAGAATAAACAGCCGCCTGGACAATACAGTCAGTCACTGCCACCACACAATCGTCTATTGATGG
>NW_013918220.1:0-219 GCF_000517525.1 Limulus polyphemus | reverse complement strand
AACAACAGTAGATATTAACGACATTTAAACGAGTAGTAACATACCAATGTCAAAGTCCAACATTAAAAACAGTAGATATTAACGACATTTAAACAGGTAGTAACATACCAATGTCAAAGACCAACTTCAAACAACAGTAGATATTAACGACATTTAAACAGGTAGTAACACACCAGTGTCAAAGACCAACATTAAACAACACTAGATATTAACGATATT
>NW_013918219.1:0-216 GCF_000517525.1 Limulus polyphemus | reverse complement strand
AGAGTAAGAGAGACGTGAGTTATGTAACTAGTTTTGTTTAATAGTAATGTTAATGATAACTTTGTTGTATAATAGTGTGACTAGAGTAAGAGAGACGTGAGTTATGTAACTAGTTTTGTTTAATATGTAATGTTAAAGATAACTTTGTTGTATAATAGTGTGACTAGAGTAAGAGAGACGTGAGTTATGTAACAGTTTTGTTTAATATGTAATGTT
>NW_013918218.1:0-219 GCF_000517525.1 Limulus polyphemus | reverse complement strand
GCAGTATACCAGGTAGTAGAAGTTTGGAGGAACCATACATAAAGGTAACTGATAAGGCATCTGCAGTCACCACAAGAGCTCAAGAAAAACAAGCAAGCAAGACATCAAACCTATGCATATATCGAAAGGTGACATTCCAAATGTAGGTCTACAAGAACTGAAGGAAGCACAAAGGAAAAGTGCAGAAACTTCGGGACAGTGCCCAGGAGAAAGACGAGC
>NW_013918217.1:0-219 GCF_000517525.1 Limulus polyphemus | reverse complement strand
GAGGATGAGTATAGTGGTGTGTTAGACAAATTTAGAATATGAGTATTGTGGTGTTAGCAACGTTTAGAGAATGAGTATTGTGGTGTGTTAGACACTTTTAGAGGATGGGTATTGTGGTGTGTTAGAAACATTTAAACGGTGAGTATTGTGGTGTGTTAGACACATTTAGAATATAAGTGTTTTGGTGTTAGCCACATTTATAAAATCAGCATTGTGGTA
>NW_013918216.1:0-219 GCF_000517525.1 Limulus polyphemus | reverse complement strand
AATTACAACAGCATGCCAAACTTCAATACATCTTAAGGTCATAAAGACACCGTGTATTCACTTGTCCTCTAAAATACAGTTATAATTACAACAACATGTCATTTTATAAAACATCAAAACGTCATAAAGGCCCCGTGTATTCACTTGTTATATAAAATACAGTTTTAATTACAACAGCATGTCATTGTACAATACACGAATGAGTCATAAAGACCCATT
>NW_013918215.1:0-218 GCF_000517525.1 Limulus polyphemus | reverse complement strand
AAATCTTGTCTTCTTTTTGATAGTACATAGTATTGTTAAATCTTGTGTCTTCTTAGTGACAGTACACAGTATTGTTAAATTTGTGTCTTCTTATTGACAGTACACAGTATTGTTAAATCTTGTCTTCTTTTTGATAGTACATAGTATTGTTAAATCTTGTGTCTTCTTATTGACAGTACACATTATTGTTAAATCTTGTCTTCTTATTGACAGTACAC
>NW_013918214.1:0-219 GCF_000517525.1 Limulus polyphemus | reverse complement strand
TGTATGTAAAAAAGGTACAACTAGTAAAAAATGTTTATTGGATTTTGATTAAAGTTCGTAAAGTGGTTAAGTATTGACCACTGATTATTTTATTAAATATTTTGAATTAGACAAAGCTGTACTATATACGCTGTAACTAATATGGGAATAGAGCCCAAAATGTTATTGTTTTAAGTCCTGAAGTTGACCGATGAACCAACGTGGGTGTTATACGACTTC
>NW_013918213.1:0-563 GCF_000517525.1 Limulus polyphemus | reverse complement strand
AAGAAGAAAACAAACAAAAAACAATACTCCTAATTTAAATAACTTCAAGAAGCTTAAACAAGTTAGTCAACTATTAAGTTTTAGTTATAATCAATGTTTAACTCACCTTCCAGCTAAAGCACGTAGAATTTCAGCATGTTTCTATTATCAAGATGACACGAGCTTCTTCTAGGAGAGGCGTTGTGAAGGATTATGTAAATTAGCTAGTCACATGAGATGTAACTTCGTGAGCTAACCACTAAAGAAATATCCTGCCTTTTCTATCGTTTAACAGGATTAATATATGAACATTATACAAAACCATAACAGAACAAAAGTAGAATTTACTGTATGTATGATGTGAGAAAAAGGGGTGTATAGCATTATATTTTGATACACATACGGACACTTAACATACATAAATTACATAAACAGGAACGTATACGATTATGTTTACTAGCAGAGACCCGCAAAACATTTCCGGCCAAATTAATATCTTTTTCGTAACAGTACTTCTTTAAATATAACATTTCTAGCACAATACAAACGAATTGTAATCGAAGACAACGAAATGTGTAAATCTA
>NW_013918212.1:0-219 GCF_000517525.1 Limulus polyphemus | reverse complement strand
TATCCGGTGTTAGATGTGTTTGTTGCGGAGTACAACACCAAGTAGCAGACTGTACGCACTAATGACAGGAAGCCACGTGCGCCAACTGTGGAGGACCACACCCAGGAGCTACAGGGGTTGCCCGAAATATTAGCAGATTCTGAAGGTATACTGAAACCTCCAGAAGCACTACCAATGCAGCAAGTCCACTGCCATTTATCCCTTATTCTTTACCAAGCT
>NW_013918211.1:0-219 GCF_000517525.1 Limulus polyphemus | reverse complement strand
ACCGTCCTTTTTAGGAACTAATACAACTGGAGATGCATAGGGACTACTACTATCCTCTATTACACCTTGTTCAAGCATATCTTTGACACATTCTTTTAATTCAATCCTGTGTTTTTCCGGTACTCTATAAGGTCGCTGTGCTATAGGTTTATTACTGTTTAACACGATCTTATGTTTTACTTTATTTGTGCAACCATTAGGATCGTTTTCTCCTACAAA
>NW_013918210.1:0-220 GCF_000517525.1 Limulus polyphemus | reverse complement strand
AAAGTGTGACATTTATTTATCAAAGCTACAAAATGATAAATAATAAAGTGTGACATTTATTTATCAAAGCTACAAAATGATAAATAATAAAGTGTGACATTTATTTATCAAAGCTAGAAAATGATAAATAACAAAGTGTGACATTTATTTATCAAAGCTACAAAATGATAAATAATAAAGTGTGACATTTATTTATCAAAGCTAGAAAATGATAAATAAT
>NW_013918209.1:0-220 GCF_000517525.1 Limulus polyphemus | reverse complement strand
GCAGCATTTAATATATGTAGGAGCTTTGCCATAAATATAAAATACAAATACACTAGCAGCATTTAATATATGTAGGAGCTTTGCCATAAATATAAAATACAAATACACTAGCAGCATTTAATATATGTAGGAGCTTTGCCATAAATATAAAATACAAATACACTAGCAACATTTAATATATGTAGGAGCTTTGCCATAAATATAAAACACAAATACACTA
>NW_013918208.1:0-220 GCF_000517525.1 Limulus polyphemus | reverse complement strand
CACAATTACCTAGTGTGTGAGAACATCAAAATCGTATATGTCCTGATTATATCAATAGAATTACCTAGTATGTGAGAACATCAGGATCGTATATGTCCTGATTATATCATTAGAATTACCTAGTGTGTGAGAACATCAGAATCGTATATGTCCTGATTATATCATTAGAATTACCTAGTATGTGAGAACATCAGAATCGTATATGTCCTGAGAATATCAT
>NW_013918207.1:0-221 GCF_000517525.1 Limulus polyphemus | reverse complement strand
GATATCAGCCTAAACTACACAGTTGTTGACATGTAGTTTCCAACAGATTTTTGTTGATATCAGCCTACACTACACAGTTGTTGACATGTAGTTTCCAACAGATTTTTGTTGATATCAGCCTACACTACACAGTTGTTGACATGTAGTTTCCAACAGATTTTTTTTTGATATCAGGCTGCACTACACAGCTGTTGACATGTAGTTTCCTATAGATGTTTATT
>NW_013918206.1:0-219 GCF_000517525.1 Limulus polyphemus | reverse complement strand
CTGTTATTAAACGGTAAAATATATAACAGCATTATTGATAATTAGATGTGCATCACTGTTATTAAATGGTAAAATATATAACAGCATTATTAATATCTAGATGTGCATCACTGTTATTAAACGGTAAAATATATAACAGCATTATTAATATTAGATGTGCATCACTGTTATTAAACGGTAAAATATATAACAGCATTATTAATAATTAGATGTGCATCA
>NW_013918205.1:0-220 GCF_000517525.1 Limulus polyphemus | reverse complement strand
AGATGTGAAGAAATGATAATCCAGATGTGAAGAGATGATAATCCAGATGTGAAGAGATGATAATCCAGATGTGAAGAGATGATTATCCAGATGTGAAGAGATGATAATCCAGATGTGAAGAGATGATAATCCAGGTGTGAAGAGATGATTATCCAGGTGTAAAGAGATGATTATCCAGATGTGAAGAGATGATAATCCAGATGTGAAGAGATGATTATCC
>NW_013918204.1:0-220 GCF_000517525.1 Limulus polyphemus | reverse complement strand
CAATTCTTATCTCAGATAGACTCATCATACCATTACAAACCCATCAATTCTTATCTCAGATAGACTCATCATACCATTACTAACCCATCAATTCTTATCTCAGATAGACTCATCATACCATTACAAACCCATCAATTCTTATCTCAGATAGACTCATCATACCATTACAAACCCATCAATTCTTATCTCAGATAGACTCATCATACCATTACAAACCCAT
>NW_013918203.1:0-220 GCF_000517525.1 Limulus polyphemus | reverse complement strand
CTAGACCATCAAGTCGACGGATTCTATCTCTAATCATTGTAGCACTAGACCATCAAATCATCGGACTCTATCTCTAATCATTGTAACACTAGACCATCAAATCGTCGGACTGTATCTCTAATCATTGTAACACTAGACCATCAAGTCGACGGATTCTATCTCTAATCATTGTAACACTAGACCATCAAGTCGACGGATTCTATCTCTAATCATTGTAACA
>NW_013918202.1:0-220 GCF_000517525.1 Limulus polyphemus | reverse complement strand
TTTTAGGGACATGTTGCTAACATACACGATGAAAGGAATATCGTTTATTTGGATCTTTTAGGGACATGTTGCTAACATACACGATGAAAGGAATATCCTTGATTTGGATCTTTTAGAGACATGTTGCTAACATACACGATGAAAGGAATATCGTTTATTTGGATCTTTTAGGGACATGTTGCTAACATACACGACGAAAGGAATATCGTTTATTTGGATC
>NW_013918201.1:0-220 GCF_000517525.1 Limulus polyphemus | reverse complement strand
TTGTTAAACACTGCTATATTTACAGCAACCAAGTGTCCTCTGTGTCTCTACCTAATTGTTAAACACTGCTATATTTACAGCAACCAAGTGTCCTCTGTGTCTCTACTTAATTGTTAAACTCTGCTATATTTACAGCAACCAACTATCCTCTGTGTCTCTACCTAATTGTTAAACTCTGCTATATTTACAGCAACCAACTATCCTCTGTGTCTCTACCTAA
>NW_013918200.1:0-220 GCF_000517525.1 Limulus polyphemus | reverse complement strand
ACTACATTCTAGTGGAGTACATCTAAATATATTCAGTAGTGCAGAGAGTGATTAAACAACATTCTAGTGGAGTACATCTAAATATATTCAGTAGTGCAGAGAGTGATTAAACTACATTCTAGTGGAGTACATCTAAATATACTCAGTAGTGCAGAGAGTGATTAAACTACATTCTAGTGGAGTACATCTAAATATACTCAGTAGTGCAGAGAGTGATTAA
>NW_013918199.1:0-220 GCF_000517525.1 Limulus polyphemus | reverse complement strand
TATTTAGAAGGTTTATAATGTTCTATGATATATAAATTACAGTCTATTTAGAATGTTTATAATGTTCTACGATATATATATTACAGTCTATTTAGAAGGTTTATAATGTTCTATGATATATAATATTACAGTCTATTTAGAAGGTTTATAATGTTCTACGATATATAAATTACAGTCTATTTACAATGTTTAAATGTTCTACGATATATAAATTACAGTC
>NW_013918198.1:0-220 GCF_000517525.1 Limulus polyphemus | reverse complement strand
TATGGGTCGGTTTAGTCAATTTTCAACTATATTTGGTCGACTGTTATAACGGAGTTTAAATCTTCCTTCCTCCAGATTTTGTTGACATTGATAACGGTCCTTTTAGTCAGTTTTCCACTAGATATTTTTGACTTTGAAAACGTGTTATTAGTTTTCTTCCACTCGATTTTTTCGACTTTCATAACTGTCTTTTTAGGCCAATCTTAGACTAGATATTTTT
>NW_013918197.1:0-220 GCF_000517525.1 Limulus polyphemus | reverse complement strand
TGTGTACTATACAATAAAAGACACAAGATTTAACGATACTGTATACTGTACAAAAAAGACACAAGATTTAACGATACTGTGTACTGTCAATAAGAATACACAAGATTTAACGATACTGTGTACTTTCATTAAGAATACACTAGATTTAACGATACTGTGTATTGTCAATAAGAAGACACAAGATTTAACTATACTGTGTACTGTCAATAAGAAGACACAA
>NW_013918196.1:0-392 GCF_000517525.1 Limulus polyphemus | reverse complement strand
GGTGAAAGGTTGTTTTTAATTAAGAAATGAATCATGTTTAGAAGTAAACCGTAGGTGAAAGGTTGTTTTTAATTAAGATGATACGACATATATTATCTTGAAAGTTGCGTTCCCAAATAGATATTTTATCGTTCTTGTTAACGGAGACGTTACATGGAACACGTTTCTGAGTTGGAACAATGACGAGATTAGAACACATTTCTGAGTTGGAACAATGACGAGATTAGAACACGTTTCTCAGGTGGAACAATGACGAGATTAGAACACGTTTCTCAGGTGGAACAATGACGAGATTATCTTGAAAGTTGCGTTGCCAAATACATATTTTATTGTTCTTGTTAAAGGAGACGTTACATGAAACACATTTCTGAGTTGGAACAATGACGAGATTA
>NW_013918195.1:0-479 GCF_000517525.1 Limulus polyphemus | reverse complement strand
TTACTCACACATCCTGTATAGCTATATATTACTCCAGCTATACAGGATGTGTATTTCTTACTCACACATCCTGTATAGCTATTTCTTACTGACACATCCTGTATAGCTATTTCTTACTGACACATCCTGTATAGCTATTTCTTACTCACACATCCTGTATAGCTATATCTTACTGACACATCCTGTATAGCTATATCTTACTGACACATCCTGTATAGCTATATCTTACTGACACATCCTGCATAGCTATATATTACTGTGTATAGCTATATCTTACTGAAACATCCTGTATAGCTATATCTTACTCACACATCCTGTATAGCTATATCTTACTGACACATCCTGTATAGCTGTATCTTACTCACACATCCTGTATAGCTATATCTTACTGAAACATCCTGTATAGCTATATCTTACTCACACATCCTGCATAGATATATATTACTCACACATCCTGTATAGCTATATATTACTCACAC
>NW_013918194.1:0-220 GCF_000517525.1 Limulus polyphemus | reverse complement strand
TTGAATTATCCCTGTGATTCCTCTATACAGTGAAGAAACAGGACATCAATCTATACTATCAAATTTCTCTATCCTCTGCAAGTCTAACACTGACCTGGAATTATTGATCAAAGAAACCCTCCACATCAAGCAGCACTCTCCAACTCTGAACAACATGCAGTCTTCATTTAAATTATACATTTTTTAATTTGTTCGTATTACTGATTTTTCGTTTTATTTC
>NW_013918193.1:0-224 GCF_000517525.1 Limulus polyphemus | reverse complement strand
GGTTAACGCGCTGGAATCCCGATCGAGATGCACACACATGTTAAATAGGCTATATTCAAAATCGCAATTTGGATTTTATAATATTAAGTTATATGTACAGCAATATTTATAAACATTTGTTGTTGATATTTAAATTATAATAGGCCTATATATCATGATAGTTTTGTTTACTGCTTTTTGTAAAATAATAACAAATCTGAGCACGAACAATATCTTTAAATTAA
>NW_013918192.1:0-346 GCF_000517525.1 Limulus polyphemus | reverse complement strand
AGTACACAGTATCGTTAAATCTTGTGTTTTCTTATTGACAGTACACAGTATAGTTAAATCTTGGGTCTTCTTATTGAAAGTACACTGTATCGTTAAATCTTATGTCTTCTTATTGAAAGTACACAGTATCGTTAAATCTTGTGTTTTCTTAGAGACAGTACACAGTATCGTTATATCTTGTGTCTTCTTATTGACAGTACACAGTATAGTTAAATCTTGTTAAATCTTTTTTCTTTTTATAGATAGTACACAGTATTGCTAAATCGTGTGTCTTCTTATTGAGAGTACACAGTATTGTTAAATCTTATGTCTTCCCTTTGACAGTACACAGTATAGTTAAATCTTG
>NW_013918191.1:0-221 GCF_000517525.1 Limulus polyphemus | reverse complement strand
GACAGATACAAAATCAAAGACATCAGTCAGACGTTTGCTAAACTGCTAAATCTGTGTGCTAAACTGCTAAATCTGTGTGCCTTTAAAAAAAACCAGACACAGTTTAGCTATATTCTACACCTTGCTTAATACTTTAGAGTGAGCGTATATGTCAAATAGACAGATACAAAATCAGAGACATCAGTCAGACGTTTGCTAAACTGCTAAATCTGTGTTCCTTT
>NW_013918190.1:0-272 GCF_000517525.1 Limulus polyphemus | reverse complement strand
ACAGGTATCATAACAAGTCATAAGATTTAATGATACACAAGATTTAACGATACTGTGTACTGTCAATAAGAAGAGACAAGATTTAACAATACTGTGTTCTGTCATTAAGAAGATACAGGATTTTTCAATACTGTGTACTGTCAATAAGAAGACACAAGATTTAACAATACTGTGTCCTGTCAATAAGAAGATAAAGAATTTATCAATACTGTGTACTGTCAATAAGAAGACAAAAGATTTAACAATACTGTGTACTCTTCTTATTGACAGTA
>NW_013918189.1:0-220 GCF_000517525.1 Limulus polyphemus | reverse complement strand
GTCAATAAGAAGATAAAGGATTTATCAATACTGTGTACTGTCAATAAGAAGACACAAGATTTAACAATACTGTGTCCTGTCAATAAGACGGTACAGGATGTATCAATACTGTGTCCTGTCAATAAGAAGATACATGATTTATCAGTACTGTGTCCTGTCAATAAGAAGATACAGGATTTATCAATACTGTGTACTGTCAATAAGAAGACACAAGATTTAA
>NW_013918188.1:0-220 GCF_000517525.1 Limulus polyphemus | reverse complement strand
AATACAAGTGTTTTAATGAGTACACCATGCAGTAGTCAGCTACTGAATACAAGTGTTTAAATTAGTACACTGTGCAGTAGTCACCCACTGAATGCAAGTGTTTTAATGAGTACACCGTGCAGTAGTCAGTCGCTGAATACAAGTGTTTTAATGAGTACACCATGCAGTAGTCAGCTACTGAATACAAGTGTTTAACTTAATACACCGTGCAGTAGTCACC
>NW_013918187.1:0-584 GCF_000517525.1 Limulus polyphemus | reverse complement strand
GTTGTAAACAAAGCTATAATATGTAACTGATACAACGTTTTAAACAAAGCTTTAATATGTAACTGATACAACGTACACAACGTTTTGAACCAAGCTACAATATGTAACTGATACAACGTTTCAAACGAAGCTATAATATGTAACTGATACAACGTTTTAAACAAAGCTATAATATGTAACTGATACAACGTTGTAAACAAAGCTATAATATGTAACTGATACAACGTTGTAAACAAAGCTATAATATGTAACTGATACAACGAACACAACGTTTTAAATCAAGCTATAATATGTAACTGATACAACGTTTTAAACAAAGCTATAATATGTAACTGATACAACGTTTTAAACAAAGCTATAATATGTAACTGATACAACGTTTAAACAAAGCTATAATATGTAACTGATACAACATTTTAAACGAAGCTATAATATGTAACTGATACAACGTTTAAAACAAAGCTATAATATGTAACTGATACAACATTTTAAACAAAGCTATAATATGTAACTGATACAACGTTTAAAACAAAGCTATAATATGTAACTGATACAACATTTTAAACAAAGCTACAATATGTAAC
>NW_013918186.1:0-220 GCF_000517525.1 Limulus polyphemus | reverse complement strand
AATAAGAAGACACAAGATTTAACGATACTGTGTACTGTCAATAAGAAGACACAAGATTTAACGATACTGTGTACTGTCAATAAGAAAACACAAGATATAAGAATACTGTGTACTATCACTAACAAGCCACAAGAATTAACAATACTGTGTTCTATCACTAACAAGCCACAAGATTTAAAGATACTGTGTACTGTCAATAAGAAGACAAAAGATATAAGAA
>NW_013918185.1:0-218 GCF_000517525.1 Limulus polyphemus | reverse complement strand
GTAATGTCAATAAGAAGACACAAGATTTATCAATACTGTGTACTATCAATAAAAGGCACAAGATTTAACGATACTGTGTACTATCAATAAAAGACACAAGATCTAACGATACTGTGTACTGTCAATATGAAGACAAAAGATTTAACAATACTGTGTACTATCAATAAAAAGACACAAGATTTAACGATACTGTGTACTGTCAATAAAAAGACACAAGA
>NW_013918184.1:0-220 GCF_000517525.1 Limulus polyphemus | reverse complement strand
GTTGAACAGATTTTGGGCTCATTCCACCAACTTTGGCCACTTCTGTAGTCGTTAATCTGGGATCCATTTCGATGCTCCTCTTGACAGCCCTTTTTGTCCTCTCCGATGGACCAGGACAACCCGGACGCTGCTCAGTTGTTTCCTTGCCGTGTTTCCTGAACTGCACGATGATTCTGTTGACTGTCGAAAGCGAGATTCTCAAATTCTACGAAATTTGCCG
>NW_013918183.1:0-220 GCF_000517525.1 Limulus polyphemus | reverse complement strand
AAAACCAAAGGGTAGACATCCTTTTTCTGACTTGATTCATCTCCTGGTAGTCAATTCAAAACCTTAAGGTTCAAAGTTTCTTTTTCTTCACAAGTACAATAAGTGATGACTAGGAAGTAGTACTTGTTTCTATAACTACTTATTTCTTCATAATTTCTAGCTCGTTGAAGAACTTAGCCTGTTATAAATGTTGGGCTACATTTCCAATATCAATCTTATG
>NW_013918182.1:0-220 GCF_000517525.1 Limulus polyphemus | reverse complement strand
CTTGTTATTGATAGTACACAGTATCGTTAAATCTAGTGGCTTGTTAGTGATAGTACACAATTTTGTTATATCTTGTGTCTTCTTATTGGCATTACACAGTATCGTTAAATCTTTTGCCTTCTTCTTGATAGTACATAGTATTGTCAAATCTTGTGTCTTTTTATTGTTAGTACACATTATTGTTAAATCCTGTGTCTTCTTACTGACAGTATACAGTATT
>NW_013918181.1:0-318 GCF_000517525.1 Limulus polyphemus | reverse complement strand
TACCCCTTCCAATGGAAGAGGTAGAGAGAGGCTACTGTGAATAATAAGCTCTGTTAACAGTATAATATGGAAGAGGTAGAGAGAGGCTACTGTGAATAATAAGCTCTGTTAACAGTATAATATGGAAGGGGTAGAGAGAGGCTACTGTGAATAATAAGTTCTGTTAACAGTATAATATGGAAGGGGGAGAGAGGCTACTGTGAATAATAAGCTCTGTTAACAGTATAATAGTATTATACTGTTAACTGAGCTTATTATTCACAGTAGACTGTTAACAGAGCTTATTATTCACAGTAGCCTCTCTCTCTACCTCTTCCA
>NW_013918180.1:0-221 GCF_000517525.1 Limulus polyphemus | reverse complement strand
AAAACCTTCCATATCTCCTTTAAAATTAACAGTAGGAAGGTAAAACTCTGCATATTACTACGCAACGTTAAAGTGTACCTACATACCAAATTTGGTGAAGAATCATCAATTTAGGACCCTCTGGTAACAAGAAATCGAAAAACAATCAGTAACCAAAAGCTTCACTGCAGTACACGTACGCTTTCAGAAAAAACAATAAAAATGTAACATAAAACGACCAC
>NW_013918179.1:0-1003 GCF_000517525.1 Limulus polyphemus | reverse complement strand
ACGTTAAATATATATATATATGTATATATATATGGTAAATAAAAACTTCTGATTAAACATTCTCAACGATATACATATACATGGTAAATAAAACTACTGATTATACATTCACATCGATATATATATGGTAAATAAATACTTCTGTTAAAAATTCACATCGCTATATATAAATATGGTAAATAAAAACTTCTGTTAAAAATTCATATCGATATATATATACATATATATATGTATGTATCGTTGTGAATATTTAATCAGAAGTTTTTGTTTATCATATATATATCGTTGTGAACTTTTAATCAGATGTTTTTATTTACCATATATATATATCGATGTGAATGTTTAATCAGAAGTTTTTATTTACCATATATTTATTCTCAACGATATACATATACATGGTAAATAAAACTTCTGATTAAATATTCACATCGATATATATATGGTAAATAAATACTTGAATGTTTAATCAGACACGATATATATATAATCAGAAGTTTCTATTTACCATGTTTTTATTTACCATATATGTATATATCGTTGTAAGTGTTTCGATATGAATTTTTAACAGAAGTTTTTAATATCGTTGAAAATGTTTAATCAGAAGTTTTTATTTACCATATATATATAGTTGTAAATTTTTACTCAGAAGTTTTTTTTACCATATGTATATCGTTGTGAATGTTTAACCAGAAATTTTATTTACCATATATATACATCGATGTGAATGTTTAATCAGAAGTATTTATTAACCATATATATGTCTTTTTATTTAACATATATATATATATACATATGGTTGTAAATGTTTACTCAGAAGTTTTTATGGACCATATATCGTTGAAAATGTTTAATCAGAAGTTTTTATTTACCATATATATATACATATACCGATGTGAATTTTTAACAGAAGTTTTCATTTACCATATATATATATATATCTTCTGATGAAACATTCTCAATAAAAAGTTCTTAGTAACTAGTTACAACGATACTATATATATAT
>NW_013918178.1:0-220 GCF_000517525.1 Limulus polyphemus | reverse complement strand
TCAAGTATTACAAGTACCACCATCAAATGTCTACTAACTTCTTCATGTATTACACGTTCCACCATCAAATGTTTACTAACTTTCTCATGTATTACAAATACCACCATCAAATGTCTACTAACTTCCTCAAGTATTACAACTACCACCATCAAATGTCTAATAACTTCCTCAAGTATTACAACTACCACCATCAAATGTCTACTAACTTCCTCATGTATTA
>NW_013918177.1:0-219 GCF_000517525.1 Limulus polyphemus | reverse complement strand
TTTAATAATAGTTATTAGACCAACATTAAGTTATAAATAGTTATTAGACCAACATGTAGTTAATAGTAGTTATTAGACCAACATTTATTTAATAATAGTTATTAGACAAACATTTAGTTAATAGTAGTTATTAGACCAACATGTAGTTAATAATAGTTATTAAAACAACAATTAGTTAATAGTAGTTATTAGACCAACATTTATTTAATAAAGTTATTA
>NW_013918176.1:0-219 GCF_000517525.1 Limulus polyphemus | reverse complement strand
AGACCAACATTTAGTTAATAATAGTTATTAAACCAACATTTAGTTAATAGTAGTTATTAGACTAACATGTAATTAATAGTAGTTATTAGACCAACATTTAGTTAATATTTATTATTAGACGAACATTTAGTTAATAATAGTTATTACACCAACATGTAGTTAATAATAATTATTAAACCAACATGTAGTTAATAGTAGGTAATAGACCAACATGTAGTT
>NW_013918175.1:0-352 GCF_000517525.1 Limulus polyphemus | reverse complement strand
GGTAGTAGAATCGTATCCAATGTTCTTCACCTCTCTTCTTGGTTGAGGTAGTAGAATCCAAAGTTCTTCAACTTTCTTCTTGGTTGAAGTAGTAGAATCGTATCCAAAGTTCTTCACCTCTCTTCTTGGTTGAGGTAGTAGAATCCAAAGCTCTTCACCTCTCTTCTTGGTTGAGGTAGTAAAATCCAAAGTTCTTCACCTTTCTTCTTGGTTGAGGTCTTCACCTCTCTTCTTGGTTGAGGTAGTAGAATCCAAAGTTCTTCACCTTTCTTCTTGGTTGAGGTAGTAGAATCGTATCCAAAGTTATTCACCTCTCTTCTTGGTTGAGGTAGTAGAATCGTATCCAAAGTTA
>NW_013918174.1:0-220 GCF_000517525.1 Limulus polyphemus | reverse complement strand
CTAGTTACAGAATTTATAACGACCATTCTCATCTTTAGCCTTACTTGGTACAACTACTCCATGAACAATAAGGTGTCACTCCAGTTACCGAATTTATAACCACCAAATTCATCTTTAGCCTTACTTGGTACAACTACTCCATGAACAATTAGGTGTAACTCTAGTTACTGAATTTTTAACCAACCTATTCGTCTTTAGCATTACTTGGTACAACTACTCT
>NW_013918173.1:0-219 GCF_000517525.1 Limulus polyphemus | reverse complement strand
AGTATCGTAAAATCTTGTGTCTTCTTATTGACAGGACACATTATTGTTAAATCATGTGTTTTCTTACTGAAAGTACACATTATCGTTGAATATTGTGTCTTCTTATTGACAGTACACATTATCGTTAAATCTTGTGTCTTCTTACTGACAGTACACATTATCGTTGAATAGTGTGTCTTATTATAGACAGTACACAGTATCGTTAAATCTTGTGTCTTA
>NW_013918172.1:0-218 GCF_000517525.1 Limulus polyphemus | reverse complement strand
TGTTTTTCCCATGTGTGTTTTCCTATGTTTTCCACATACGTCAACTGTGTAGGTTATCTTGATTATGTACTACATTGGGGTACTTCCATAATCAAGATCGTTTACCCAAGTTAATCACCTAAAGTACTCCAATGCAGTACATAGGAAAACACACATGGGAAAATCCCATGTGTGTTTCCTATGTTTTCCACATACGTCAACTGTGTAGGTTATCTTGA
>NW_013918171.1:0-220 GCF_000517525.1 Limulus polyphemus | reverse complement strand
GGAATTTCTGAGTTCGCCTTTCGTGTCAACAGTTTTATACCTATTTCAAGCAAATTTGACATACAACCTTGGGGCTCTACGAAGACCGAGACTCGGATATCTGCCCCCTCTACCATGTTAATTATCGGAGCCATTTATGTCTTCTCCGAGAGTTGAATAAGCACATCATTTGGTATATTAATAATCAGGATTAATAATCAAGAGGAAAGTTTACACGCCC
>NW_013918170.1:0-220 GCF_000517525.1 Limulus polyphemus | reverse complement strand
TGTTAATATACGTGAACTCACAATATATCACCTATTTGTTACCTGTAGAAGTTAGATGTTAATATACATGAACTGATGATATATCAACTAATTGTTACCTGCAGAAGTTAGATGTTAATATACGTGAACTCACAATGTATCACATATTTGTTACCTGCAGAAGTTAGATGTTAATATACATGAACTCACGATATATCAACTAATTGTTACCTGTAGAAAT
>NW_013918169.1:0-220 GCF_000517525.1 Limulus polyphemus | reverse complement strand
ATGATGAATTAGTATGGAGACATTGTTATACCCCAAGGTTATAACAACATGCCCCAAAGTTCATCAAAAAGGTGTAATGCACATGAAATATTAATGAACTACATTTTTTTACAGATCAATTGCAATTATGATTCGCACGTATATTAGAAAGACTGATAGAGGAACTGTGTCAACAAAGGTGTGTTACGTCTCCGTTTGTTAATTGATTTTTCCGTAACTT
>NW_013918168.1:0-219 GCF_000517525.1 Limulus polyphemus | reverse complement strand
AAGACTTAACAATACTGTGTACTGTCAATAAGAAGACACAAGATTTATAAATACTGTGTACTATCAATAAGAACACACAAAAGATTTAACGATAATGTGTACTCTCAGTAAGAAAACACAAGATTTAACGATAGTGTGTACTATCAATAAGAAGACACAAGATTTAACGATACTGTGTACTGCCAATAAGAAGACACAAAATTTAACGATACTGTGTAC
>NW_013918167.1:0-217 GCF_000517525.1 Limulus polyphemus | reverse complement strand
GACATACAATGTTTAAAATATAACTATCAGCTGCGAGTTATTCGACTAACTGACAAGTGGCATACGATGTTTAAAATATAACTGTCAGCTGCAAGTTATTCAACTAACTGACAAGTGACATACGATGTTTAAAATATAACTATCAGCTGCGAGTTATTCAACTAACTGACAAGTGGCATACGATGTTTAAAATATAACTATCAGCTGCAAGTTATTC
>NW_013918166.1:0-220 GCF_000517525.1 Limulus polyphemus | reverse complement strand
TAAGTAATAACACATCACCATTTCTGTTATGTATCAGATAACAGCAAGTAATAACACATCACCATTTCTGTTATGTATCAGTTAACAGCAAGTAATAACACATCACCATTTCTGTTATGTATCAGTTAACAGTAAATAATAACACATCACCATTTCTGTTATGTATCAGTTAACAGCAAGTAATAACACATCACCATTTCTGTTATGTATCAGTTAACAG
>NW_013918165.1:0-220 GCF_000517525.1 Limulus polyphemus | reverse complement strand
ATGGACATCGGCTGCTAATTACTTTATATGATGGGCATCCGCTGCTAATTACTTTATATGATGGGCATCGGCTGCTAATTACTTTACATGATGGACATCCGCTGCTAATTACTTTACATGATGGGCATCGGCTGCTAATTACTTTACATGATGGGCATCGGCTGCTAATTACTTTACATGATGGGCATCGGCTGCTAATTACTTTATATGATGGACATCG
>NW_013918164.1:0-220 GCF_000517525.1 Limulus polyphemus | reverse complement strand
ACAGAACACAGTATTGTTAAATCGTGTGTATTCTTATTGACAGGACACATTATTGTTAAATCTTGTGTTTTCTTACTGACAGTACGCATTATCGTTAAATCTTGTGTGTTCTTATTGACAGTACAGAGTATCGTTAAATCTTGTGTCTTTTATTAATAGTACACAGTATTGCTAAATCGTGTGTCTTCTTATTGATAGTACACAGTATTGTTAAATATTG
>NW_013918163.1:0-286 GCF_000517525.1 Limulus polyphemus | reverse complement strand
ATTTGTTAGAAGTGTTGGGTGAGTCAAATAGTGTATTTGTTAAAAGTGTTGGGTGAGTCAAATAGTGTATTTGTTAGAAGTGTTGGTGAGTCAAATAGTGTATTTGTTAGAAGCGTTGGGTAAGTCAAATAGTGTATTTGTTAAAAGTGTTGGGTGAGTCAAATAGTGTATTTGTTAGAAGTGTTGGGTGAGTCAAATAGTGTATTTGTTAAAGTGTTGGGTGAGTCAAATAGTGTATTTGTTAGAAGCGTTGGGTAAGTCAAATAGTGTATTTGTTAGAAGCGTT
>NW_013918162.1:0-220 GCF_000517525.1 Limulus polyphemus | reverse complement strand
GTTGTTAATCAAATAGCAGCACTACGGTCTATTTTAGCTGTGACCAGCATAGGATTAAAACCCAGAATTTTTACATTATAAAATATTATCAGTGTTACGTCATTTTGTTTACTTACTTTAATTGCGAGTACTTGCCAAGATGACATTGCATGTCCAAAATATTTTGTTTGCTGTCATGTTCCTCCTACCCATTGTTGTCAACATGATATTGCTCAAGGAT
>NW_013918161.1:0-220 GCF_000517525.1 Limulus polyphemus | reverse complement strand
TGAAAGAATTTTACCTTTTATCTATAGTTTGTATTTGCTCATATTATCCATTGATGTTTGTGAATGTTAATTATAAGGTAAGTGTATGAAATTTATATTAATTTATTTTTCTAAGATTCCTTAAGATAATAAGTTTTTAATTTCAGAAACTACGATTCACATAAACGAGTTGAATGATATTCTCATCATAAACCATTTTGAGATACGGTATGGAACCATT
>NW_013918160.1:0-220 GCF_000517525.1 Limulus polyphemus | reverse complement strand
GACCAAAATAATCTATAGTCCTAACGTGACATCGAGATGGTGTTGAATTGGCAAGAACAAAATAATCTATAGTCCTAACGTGACATCGAGATAGTGTTGAATTGGCAAGACCAAAATAATCTACAGTCCTAACGTGACATCGAGATAGTGTTGAATTGGCAAGACCAAAATAATCTACATTCCTAACGTGACATCGAGGTAGTGTTGAATTGGCAAAACC
>NW_013918159.1:0-220 GCF_000517525.1 Limulus polyphemus | reverse complement strand
ATGATACTGCATTAAAATAGCTCTTCGTGTAGGTTTGTGCTTAATAACAAAGAGAAATGATACTGCATTAAAGTAGCCCTTCGTGTAGCTTTGTGCTTAACAACAAAGAAAAATGATACTGCATTAAAATAGCTCTTCGTGTAGGTTTGTGCTTAACAACAAAGAAAAATGATACTGCATTAAAATAACCCTTCGTGTAGCTTTGTGCTTAACAACAAAG
>NW_013918158.1:0-219 GCF_000517525.1 Limulus polyphemus | reverse complement strand
ATCATACTGTGTACCTATGTTGTTCAACATTTTACACCACACAGTGTACCTAAGTTGTTCAACATTTTACATCATACTGTGTACCTAAGTTGTTCAACATTTTACATCATACTGTGTACCTAAGTTGTTCAACATTTTAAATCATACTGTGTACCTAAGTTGTTCAGCATTTTACATCATACTGTGTACCTAAGTTGTTCAACATTTTACATCATACTG
>NW_013918157.1:0-220 GCF_000517525.1 Limulus polyphemus | reverse complement strand
ATAGTACACAGTATTATTAATCTTGTGTCTTCTTATCGACAGTACACAGTATTGTTAATCTTTATCTTCTTATTGACAGTACACAGTATTAGTTAAATCTTTATCTTCTTATTGACAGTACACAGTATCGTTAAATCTTGTGTCTTCTTATTGAGAGTACACAGTATTGTTAAATCTAGTGTCTTCTTATTGACAGTACACACTATCGTTAAGTCTTGTG
>NW_013918156.1:0-220 GCF_000517525.1 Limulus polyphemus | reverse complement strand
CAAGCACAACGTGACATTCCTAAGATACATGAACAACGTGACATTCCTAATATACATGAACAACGTGACATTCCTAATATACATGAACAACGTGACATTCCTAAGATACAAGCATAACGTGATATTCCTAATATACAAGCACAACGTGACATTCCTAAGATACAAGCACAACGTGACATTCCTAAGATACACGCACAACGTGACCTTCCTAAGATACACG
>NW_013918155.1:0-219 GCF_000517525.1 Limulus polyphemus | reverse complement strand
TAGGTTCTACGTTCGTGCTAATGTGTTTCTTACTACAACATCCAGTTTTTACATTCGTGCTAATGTGTATCTTACTATAGCATCCAGTTTTTACATTCGTGCTAATGTGTATCTTACTATAATATCCAGTCTTACATTCCTGCTAATGTGTATCTTACTATAACACCCAGTTTTTACATTCGTGCTAATGTGTATCTTACTATAATATCCAGTTTTACA
>NW_013918154.1:0-220 GCF_000517525.1 Limulus polyphemus | reverse complement strand
AAAATAGAGTTACACCTAGGTGTTCATGGAGTAGTTGTACCAAGTAAGGCTAAAGATGAATATGGTGGTTAGAAATTCAGTAACTCGAGTGAAACCTAAGTGTTCATGGAGTAGTTGTACCAAGTAAGGCTAAAGATGAGTATGGTGGTTATAAATTCAGTAACTGGAGTTACACCTAGTAGTTCATGGAGTAGTTGTACCAAGTAAGGCTAAAGATGAA
>NW_013918153.1:0-217 GCF_000517525.1 Limulus polyphemus | reverse complement strand
ATAATGTATGCCCATACTGTCACCACTGACATGCGATTTACCAGTATTGAACTATATCAGATAATGTATGCCCATACTGTCACCACTGACATGCGATTTACCAGTATTGAACTATATCAGATAATGTCTATCCATACTGTCACCAATGACATGGGGATTTTCCAGTATTGAATAAATCAGGTAATGTATACCCATACTCTCATGTTATGGTATTACC
>NW_013918152.1:0-234 GCF_000517525.1 Limulus polyphemus | reverse complement strand
TATTTTAATACCGGTACTCAGCATGGGGACATATTTTAATACCGGTACTCAGCATGGGGACATATTTTAATACCGGTACTCAGCATGGGGACATATTTTAATACCGGTACTCAGCATGGGGACATATTTTATTACCGGTACTCAGCATGGGGACATATTTTATTACCAGTACTCAGTATAGGGACATATTTTATTACCAGTACTCAGTATAGGGACATATTTTATTACTAGTAC
>NW_013918151.1:0-220 GCF_000517525.1 Limulus polyphemus | reverse complement strand
CCAAGTAAGGCTACAGATGTGTATGGTGGTTATAAATACTGTAACTAGAGTTACACCTAGGTGTTCATGGAGTAGTTGTACCAAGTAAGGCTAAAGATGAGTATGGTGGTTATAAATTGTGTAACTAGAGTTAAACATAGGTGTTCGTGGAGTTGTTGTACCAAATAACGCTAAAGATGAGTATGGTGGTTATAAATTCGGTAATCAGAGTTAAACCTAA
>NW_013918150.1:0-218 GCF_000517525.1 Limulus polyphemus | reverse complement strand
CATGGAGAAGTCAAGATGAGGCCTCTCTACTACCAAATGTAGTTTCTTGGTAGACGTTGCGTTATGGAGAACTCAAGATAAGGCCTCTCTACCTTCCAAATGTAGTTTCTTGGTATACGTTGCGTCATGGAGAAGTCAAGATGAGGCCTCTCTACCTACCAAATGTAGTTTCTTGGTAGACGTTGCGTTATGGAGAACTCAAGATAAGGCCTATCTAC
>NW_013918149.1:0-424 GCF_000517525.1 Limulus polyphemus | reverse complement strand
ATTTTCATTGATTGTTCTAGTTCTGTCACCTACAGTAGATTCACTGAACCAGGGCATTTTCATTGATGGTTCTAGTTCTGCCACCTACAGTAGATTCACTGAACCAGGGCATTTTCATTGATTGTTCTAGTTCTGTCACTTACAATAGATTCACTGAACCAGGGCATTTTCATTGATGGTTCTAGTTCTGTCACCTACAGTAGATTCACTGAACCAGGGCATTTTCATTGATTGTTCTAGTTCCATCACCTACAGTAGATTCACTGAACCAGGGCATTTTCGTTGATGGTTCTAGTTCTGCCACCTACAGTAGATTCACTGAACCAGAGCATTTTCATTGATGGTTCTAGTTCTGTCACCTACAGTAGATTCACTGAACCAGGGCATTTTCATTGATGGTTCTAGTTCCATCACCTACAGTAGA
>NW_013918148.1:0-249 GCF_000517525.1 Limulus polyphemus | reverse complement strand
AATCACATTATCATATTACAACTTAACAATCTGTCAACAAATCCACTTGGAAACACCTAGCAGCGTGTTAGTTACATCAGCATCTTTCTACCAATCACATTATCATTTTACAACTTAACATCTGTCAACAAATCCACTTGGAAACACCTAGCAACGTGTTAGTTACATCAGCGTCTTTCTACCAATCACATTAAACAAGTTGATGTTCATGTGAAGAATAAAAATACTTTTGTCAATTGTAAAAGTTTC
>NW_013918147.1:0-218 GCF_000517525.1 Limulus polyphemus | reverse complement strand
TAGCTTTGTTTGAGCTATGGTAGTCATCAACCTGTAGCTTTGTTTGAGTTATAGCAGTCATCTCCTGTAGCTTTGTTTGAGTTATGGTAGTCATCACTTGTAGGTTTGTTTGAGTTATGGTAGTCATCACCTGTAGCTTTGTTTGAGTTATGGTAGTCATCACCTGTAGCTTTTTGGGTATGGTATCATCACTGTAGTCTTTGTTTGAGTTAGTGGTA
>NW_013918146.1:0-219 GCF_000517525.1 Limulus polyphemus | reverse complement strand
AATAAAGACCTACCAGTCACTATCCGTCCATAATAAAAGACCTACCACCCACGTTCCATCTATATTAAAAGACCTGCCAGTCACTATTCTTCTATCATTAAAGACCTACCATCAACCACTCTCTATACTATAGTAAAAAGACCTATCAGCCACTATCCATCTGTAATAAAAGACCTACCAGCCACAATCCATCTGTAATAAAAGACCTACCAGCCACAA
>NW_013918145.1:0-221 GCF_000517525.1 Limulus polyphemus | reverse complement strand
GTTTAGTACACTTTGCAGAAGGAAATTAAAGTTTTCTACTTTTAAAATAGAGCTACAGGTTCATAAATTATGTAATAGAACAACTGTTTAGTATACTTTGCAGAAGGAAACTAAAGTTTTCTACTTTTATAATAGAGCTACAGGTTCCTAAGTTATGTAATAGAACAACTGTTTGGTACACCTTGCAGAAGAAAATAAAAAGTTTTCCACTTTTATAATAA
>NW_013918144.1:0-220 GCF_000517525.1 Limulus polyphemus | reverse complement strand
GAACCAGTTATTGTATCGTACCAAACTCAACATGATACCGTGTCGAACCAGTTATTGTATCTTACCAAACTCAACATGATACCGTGTCGAACCAAGTATTGTATCTTACCAACTTCTACATGATACAGTGTCGAACCAGTTATTGTATCTTACCAAACTCAACATGATACCGTGTCGAACCAGTTATTGTATCGTACCAAACTCAACATGATACCGTGTT
>NW_013918143.1:0-220 GCF_000517525.1 Limulus polyphemus | reverse complement strand
TATATACGCACCACAGTGCTATTTTTATAAAATATATACGCACCACCGTGCTATTTTTATAAAATATATATGCACCACCGTGCTATTTTTATAAAATATATACGCACCACAGTGCTATTTTTATAAAATATATACGCACCACCGTGCTATTTTTATAAAATATACACGCACCACCGTGCTATTTTTATAAAATATACACGCACCGCCGTGCTATTTTTAT
>NW_013918142.1:0-220 GCF_000517525.1 Limulus polyphemus | reverse complement strand
AGCTTGTGAAGTGTTTTAAACAACTGTTCTTCTGTAATACCATAGACGTTGAATAAACGTTGCAGAGCGAAATTACCATTCATTGTTTAGAAAATGGAGTAAAATAGAACTTTCTAGAAGAACAAGTATTTAAACATTTATCAGTTACATAATTTAGCAAATAAATTACTAACTTGTATTCTATTTGAGCGATTATTTTAAACCCTATTAACTATAATTG
>NW_013918141.1:0-220 GCF_000517525.1 Limulus polyphemus | reverse complement strand
AAAATATAAAAATTTTAATCTTCCTGTTTCTAAAGAACATTATAAATTTGAAACTGACAAAAATCTTAGTGATTCTCAATATTGATAATTTCAAAATTCTTATAAATTATTTGTTGTATTATTAATAAAAATTAATTATTTATTGTAAAGGAAAAGAGTATCGCTTAACACGTGTTTATATAAAACTAATAGATAAACGTTATGATATTAAAAAAAACTT
>NW_013918140.1:0-221 GCF_000517525.1 Limulus polyphemus | reverse complement strand
GCAAACTCCTTTTTTTTTAAATAAAGGTTGAATTTATTTAAAACCAAAATACTTCCACGAAATGTATCATCAGAGCTCATATGGTTTGATATAAACAGAAGCTTGTTTAAAAAACAAAACATCCGGGTCGTGTTAGTCGTAAAACTTGTTCGTTTACAAGTGATAGTCTTGAATGCAGGCCTATCACAACTTGTTTCTAGTTATTTGGATTGTACTTTGCA
>NW_013918139.1:0-220 GCF_000517525.1 Limulus polyphemus | reverse complement strand
CGGGGATTCGAACCCACGGCCCTCAGATTGCGAGTCGAGCGCCCTAACCACCTGGCCGTGCCGGGCCATTTTGACTGTGAGAATGAAGAAAGGAAGAGGGAATATCAATGGTGTCTCACTGGTCAGAAAAGTCAAATATCAAATATGGGTTGTACCGTATAGATAAGACACTTGGATCAGTCCTATGACAATCGTGCTGCAGGTAAATACCAAAGTCGAA
>NW_013918138.1:0-219 GCF_000517525.1 Limulus polyphemus | reverse complement strand
AGCAAGAACGAATATTTACGAAGACTTACGTTATGCTATCGAGTGTTTATCCGATTTGGGTATGAAATCAAGTAGCAAGAACGAATATTTACGAAGACTTACGTTATGCTATCGAGTGTTTATCCAAGTTGGGTATGGAATCAAGTAGCAAGAACGAATATTTACGAAGACTTACGTTATGCTATCGAGTGTTTATCCAACTTGGGTATGGAATCAAGT
>NW_013918137.1:0-220 GCF_000517525.1 Limulus polyphemus | reverse complement strand
CTTCTTTGTTATAGATATGATACAATACTACTTTGTTATACATGTGATACAATACTACTTTGTTATACATGTGATACAATACTACTTTGTTATACATGTGATACAATACTACCTTGTTATACATGTGATACAATACTATTTTGTTATACATGTGATACAATACTACTTTGTTATACATGTGATACAATACTACTTTGTAATACATGTGATACAATACTAC
>NW_013918136.1:0-220 GCF_000517525.1 Limulus polyphemus | reverse complement strand
AATAGAGGTATACTTCCTCAATATCTTCATTATTAAAAGGATTGATTTAAAAAAATTAAAATCCTGCAAATGTGTACTCTGTAAAATAATCAGAGAATACCTTTGTTGTTTTTCTGTAAAACAATCAGAGAATACCTTTATTGTTTTCTGTAAAACAATCAGATTATACCTTTGTTGTTTTTCTGTAAAACAATCAGAGATTACCTTTGTTGTTTTACCA
>NW_013918135.1:0-306 GCF_000517525.1 Limulus polyphemus | reverse complement strand
CGTGGAGTTGTTGTACCAAATAACGCTAAAGATGCGTATGGTGGTTGGTACACCAACTCCACGAACACCTAGGTGTAACTCTAGATCGAGTTGTTGTACCAAATAACGTTAAAGATGAGTATGGTGGTTATAAATTCGGTAACTAGAGTTACACCTAGGTGTTCATGAAGTTGTTTTACCAAATAACGCTAAAGATGAGTATGGTGGTTATAAATTCGGTAACTATAGTTACACCTAGGTGTTCATGGAATAGTTGTGCCAAGGAAGGCTAAAGATGAATATGGTGGTTATAAATTCGGTAACTAG
>NW_013918134.1:0-380 GCF_000517525.1 Limulus polyphemus | reverse complement strand
TAGAACCTACCAAGAAGCCACACGCTGTCATTTCTTACACTATATCACACGGACATTTTAAACAAGTAAAACAGAACCTACCAAAAAGCCACACGCTGTCATATTTGTTTAAAATGTCCGTAAAATAGAACCTACCAAAAAGCCACACGCTGGTGTGGCTTCTTGGTAGGTTCTATTTTATTTGTTTAAAATGTCCGTGTGATATAGTGTAAGAAATGACAGCGTGTGGCTTTTTGGTAGGTTCTATTTTATTTGTTTAAAATGTCCGTGTGATATAGTGTAAGAAATGACAGCGTGTGGCTTTTTGGTAGGTTCTATTTTATTTGTTTAAAATGTCCGTGTGATATAGTGTAAGAAATGACAGCGTGTGGCGCTGTTAT
>NW_013918133.1:0-452 GCF_000517525.1 Limulus polyphemus | reverse complement strand
AGTAATATGCAGAGTTTTACCTTCCTACTGTTTGTTTTAAAGGAGTTAAGCAAAACCTTCCAAGATGATCCGTCCAAATGGAACGACGTACTGGTACAAAACCCAAATTTTGTATGAAATAAAGTGTAAATACCTACCAAATTTGGTGAAGAATCATCAATTTAGGACCCTCTGGTAACAAGAAATCGAAAAACAATCAGTAACCAAAAGCTTCACTGCAGTACACATACGCTTTCAGAAAAGCCAATAAACGAGTAACATAAAACGACCACAAAAGTCGCAAAAATGACAATAGAAGTTAGAATTTTGCATGAAAATACGCAATTATGCAACGAACGCGTTGCGTAGTAATATGAGAGTTTTACCTTCCTACTGTTTGTTTTAAAGGAGTTATGGAAGGTTTTGCGTTATCCGTCCAAATGGAACGACGTACTGGTACAACATCTCCAAAT
>NW_013918132.1:0-451 GCF_000517525.1 Limulus polyphemus | reverse complement strand
CGACTAAATCTAGTTTAAAAAGGATTAAAAAGACCATTATAAAAGTTATTAAATATAGTATAAGAAAGGCTCAAATGACCTTTATCAAAGTAGAAAACATTTAGTCTATGAAGGCTTAAAAATACATTTATGAACGTCGACAAAATCTAGTAGAAGAAAAACTAAAAACCCCTTTTCAAAGGCAACCCCTTTTTCCTCTTGATTTTCTTGACATGATAACGGTATTTTTAGGAGTCGAAAATTTAGTCTATGAAGATGTAAAAAAAGTGTTATGAACGTCGACAAAATCTAGTAGAAGGAATACTAAAAACCCGTTTTCAAAGGCAACAAAATCTAGTGGAAAACGGACTAAAAGAACCCCTTATAAATGTCAACAAAAGCTAGTGGAAAGAGGACTAAAAGACCGTTATAACAGTCAACAAAATATAGTGGTAGAAGGGCTAAAAAGACC
>NW_013918131.1:0-219 GCF_000517525.1 Limulus polyphemus | reverse complement strand
TATCGCGTAAATATGTACATATAACACGAAAACGACTCAAAATAAGATTTAGCTGTAAATACACTAAAAACAATTGATACCCAAAGAAAACATGCTAAAATGTACTTACTGAAATACGGTAAAAGATATAAGGCTACGAATCACACGCGAAATAATAAACATGAGTAAAAACATGATAAAAACAGAAATTGACGTGAAGAAACTGGAAACGATATAAAC
>NW_013918130.1:0-219 GCF_000517525.1 Limulus polyphemus | reverse complement strand
GTGTAATGTACATAGGGAATCCCGGCAGTAATTAGACAGTGGATAGAAGCCTCCATTTTTTGTGTAATGTACATAGGGAATCCAGGCAGTAATTAGACAGTGGATAGAAGCCTCCATTTTTTGGTAATGTACATAGGGAATTCCGGCAGTAATTAGACAGTGGATAGAATCCTCCATTTTTTGTGTAATGTACATAGGGAATTCCGGAAGTAATTAGAC
>NW_013918129.1:0-217 GCF_000517525.1 Limulus polyphemus | reverse complement strand
CTTTCAGAAAGCGAATAAAGAGTAACATAAACGACCACAAAGACGCAAAATGATAATAGAAGGCTAGAATTTTACCATGTAAATACGCAAGTATGCAACGAACGTTCATGAAAAATTTGGAGATGATCCGTCCAAATGGAACGAAGTACTGGTACAAAACGCAAAACATCCATAACTCCTTTAAAACAAACAGTAGGAAGGTAAAACTCTGCATATT
>NW_013918128.1:0-220 GCF_000517525.1 Limulus polyphemus | reverse complement strand
AACTTCTCCATGAAACCTAGTTGTAACTCTAGTTAAATAATTTTAAACCACCATACTCATCTTTAGCCTTACTTGGTGCAATTATTCCATAAATATCTAGGTGTAACTATAGTTAGCGAGTTTATATCCAACATACTCATCTTTAGCCTTACTTGGTAAAACTACTCCATGAACACTTAGGTGTAACACTAGTTACAGAATTTATAACTACAATATTCAC
>NW_013918127.1:0-219 GCF_000517525.1 Limulus polyphemus | reverse complement strand
TCTGTAAAATTAGCTTCTTCAGTTGAAACTTCTGTAGCATTTGTCAGTTCTGTTGTTATGAAAGTATCTGTAAAGTTAGCTTCTTCAGTTGAAACTTCTGTAGCATTTGTCGGTTCTGTTGTTATGAAAGTTTCTGTAAAGTTAGCTTCTTCAGTTGAAACGTCTGTAGCATTTGTCAGTTCTGTTGTTATGAAAGTTTCTGTGAAGTTAGCTTCTTCA
>NW_013918126.1:0-294 GCF_000517525.1 Limulus polyphemus | reverse complement strand
CCGTTGAAAACTAGAACGGAAATCAATAGTACAGTTAGTAACAAGTAAAACACTAAGTCCTAGTGTTCAAGGGCACTAAATCAATAGCAAAGTTAGTAACAAATGAAACACTAAGTGCCCTTGAAAACTAGAACTAAATCAATAGCAAAGCTAGTAACAAATAAAACACTAAGTGCCCTTGAAAACTAAGACAAAATCAATAGTACAGTTAGTAACAAGTAAAACACTAAGTGCCCTTCAAAACTAGGACTAAATCAATAGTACAGTTAGTGACAAATAAAACACTAAGTGCCC
>NW_013918125.1:0-221 GCF_000517525.1 Limulus polyphemus | reverse complement strand
GTTGACATTGATAAGGTTCCTTTTAGTCCGTTTTCCACTAGATTTTTTTTTACTTTTTAAACGTCTTTTTAACTTTTCGTCCACTCGAATTTGTCGACTGTTATAACGGACTTTTAGTCAGTCCTTCCACTAGATTTTGTTGACATTGATATGGGTCGTTTTTAGTCAGTTTTTCCACTATATTTTTGTCGACTGTTATAACGGACTTTTTAGTCTTCATT
>NW_013918124.1:0-238 GCF_000517525.1 Limulus polyphemus | reverse complement strand
TTGACTAAAATAATTCCACTAATGACAAGAATAACGTGACTATAACCACTTTAAATGTAACTTCATGATAATAAAGAATTTTGTGATTTGACTGACTAAAATAATTCCACTAATGACAAAAATAACGTGAATATAACCACTTTAGATATAACTTCATTATAATAAAGATTTTTGTGAATTGATTAACTAAAATAATTCCACTAATGACAAGAATAACGTGAATAAAACCACTTTAAAT
>NW_013918123.1:0-220 GCF_000517525.1 Limulus polyphemus | reverse complement strand
GTGTTTGTAGTTAAGGCCAAAGAACTATCTGCTTATGGCCGTCTTGATTTTTGTTGTGTTTGTAGTTAAGGCCAAAGAACTATCTGCTTATGACCGTCTTAATTTTTGTTGTGTTTGTAGTTAAAACCAAAGAACTATCTGTTTATAGCCGTCTTGATTTTTGTTGGGTTTGTAGTTAAGGCCAAAGAACTATCTGCTTATGGTCGTCTTGATTGTCGTT
>NW_013918122.1:0-355 GCF_000517525.1 Limulus polyphemus | reverse complement strand
TATGTATATGTATATATATTAGTGTTTTCCAGAAGTTACAGTACAGAGACTTGTTGATGTATATATATGTATATGTATATATATTAGTGTTTTCCAGAAGTTACTATATATATATACATCAACAAGTCTCTGTACTTGTATATGTATACATATTAGTGTTTTCCAGAAGTTACAGTACAGAGACTTGTCGATGTATATACATATATATATATATGTATACATATTAGTGTTTTCCAGAAGTTACAGTACAGAGACTTGTTGATGTATTATATGTATATGTATATGTATATATATTAGTGTTTTCCAGAAGTTACAGTACAGGGACTTGTTGATGTATATATATATATGTATATAT
>NW_013918121.1:0-220 GCF_000517525.1 Limulus polyphemus | reverse complement strand
TTATAACAGATACAGTCTTCTGATTATTACATTACAGTTTTGTCATTATAACAGATACAGTCTTCTGATTATTACATTACAGTTTTTTCATTATAACAGATACAGTTTTTGATTATTACATTACAGTTTTTTCATTATAACAGATACAGTCTTCTGATTATTACATTAGGGTTTTTCATTATAACAGATACAGTCTTCTGATTATTACATTACGGTTTTG
>NW_013918120.1:0-220 GCF_000517525.1 Limulus polyphemus | reverse complement strand
ATTAAGTCAGAGTCTGTTACAGTATATTGATTATTAAGTCAGAGTCTGTTACAGTATATTGATTATTAAGTCAGAGTCTGTTACAGTATATTGATTATTAAGTCAGAGTCTGTTACAGTGTATTGATTATTAAGCCAGAGTCTGCTACAGTGTATTGATTATTAAGCCAGAGTCTGCTACAGTATATTGATTATTAAGACAGAGTCTGATACAGTGTATT
>NW_013918119.1:0-220 GCF_000517525.1 Limulus polyphemus | reverse complement strand
CTGTGGAAAAAGTACTGGATAACATAAGACTTTTAAAACAAACTGAATGAATCATTAATTGGAGATATGTAGTGAGGACCAAGTGTGGCGGACTGAAGATCCCAGGTTCTAGACGTGGGACTACCAAACACTTTTCATATATTAAGATCTTTGTGTATTATAAGACAATCAAACCAAATATTTGGCTAAGAGTAGCCACCGACTATCTGCCTATCTCAAG
>NW_013918118.1:0-213 GCF_000517525.1 Limulus polyphemus | reverse complement strand
TTTAATACAAACAGTAGGAAGGTAAAACTCTGCATATTACTACGCAACGTTAAAGTGTACCTACATACCAAATTTGGTGAAGAATCATCTAATTTAGGACCCTCTGGTAACAAGAAATCGAAAAACAATCAGTAACCAAAAGCTTCACTGCAGTACACATACGTCTTTCAAGAAAGCCAATAAAGAGTAACAATAAACGACCAACAAAGTCGC
>NW_013918117.1:0-217 GCF_000517525.1 Limulus polyphemus | reverse complement strand
GAAACAAGAAAACGAGAAAGAAACTAGGAGAGATTACAGCAGTTGAAAGAAAACCTGCAACAGTGGCAGCTCGAACAGCAAAATAAACAAGAAGAAAGATTACAGCAGTGGCAAGAAAACTTGTAACAGTGGCAGCTCGACCAGCAAAATAAACAAGAAAGATTACAGCAGTTGTTAGAGGAAAAAGAAATGAAACAAGAAGAAAGAGAAAAAAAAC
>NW_013918116.1:0-218 GCF_000517525.1 Limulus polyphemus | reverse complement strand
GGTCTCCGTCTCGTTTGCTTCTGCTTCACTGGGGTTCATCTACTTCATCAGGAAATAGCCCTATCATCGGTAACAGTCACACCAGTGGTAGTAACTTCAACAAGAGCTTCACCATTTCCCTTCTCAAAACTGAGTAGAGTTTCTTCTTCGATGGTGGCTTCTTCAGGTGGCACGTCTTCAGCAGCGTCATTTGTTCTGTTTTCTACATCGTCCCAAGT
>NW_013918115.1:0-219 GCF_000517525.1 Limulus polyphemus | reverse complement strand
TCTTGTTGACAGTACACATTATCGTTAATTCTTATGTCTTCTGATTGACAGTGCACAGTATCGTTAAATCTTATGTCTTCTTATTGACAGTACACAGTAATCGTTAAATCTTGTGTTTCTTTTTGACAGTACACAGTATCGTTAAAATCTTGTGTCTTCTTATTGACAGTACACAGTATCGTTAAAATTTTGATTCTTCTTATTGACAGTACACAATAT
>NW_013918114.1:0-215 GCF_000517525.1 Limulus polyphemus | reverse complement strand
GGAAGGTAAAACTCTGCATTATTACTACGCAACGTTAAAGTGTACCTACATACCAAATTTGGTGAAGAATCATCAATTTAGGACCCTCTGGTAACAAGAAATCGAAAAACAATCAGTAACCAAAAGCTTCACTGCAGTACACATACGCTTTCAGAAAACCAATAAAAGAGTAACATAAAACGACCACAAAAGTCGCAAAAATGATAATAGAAGGC
>NW_013918113.1:0-384 GCF_000517525.1 Limulus polyphemus | reverse complement strand
CATCTAACCATTAGGCAATACCAAACACTGTTCATCTAACCATTAAACAATGTTTGGTATTGGCTAATGGTTAGATGAACAATGTTGGTATTGGCTAAGGTTAGATGAACAATGTTTGGTATTGGCTAATGGTTAGATGAACAATTTTGGTATTGACTAATGGTTTAGGCAATACCTAACATTAATCATCTAACCATTAGTCCGTACCAAACACTATTCGCCTATCCATTAGCCAATACCAAACATTGTTTATCTAACCATTAGCCAACAACAAAGTTAATTATCTAACCATTAGCCAATACCAAACATTGTTGATCTAACCATTAGCCAATAACAAACATTGTTCATCTCACCATTAGCCAATACCGAACATTGTTACTATTT
>NW_013918112.1:0-804 GCF_000517525.1 Limulus polyphemus | reverse complement strand
ACGTTTAGAGGATGAGTATTGTGGTGATTCAGACACGTTTAGAGGATGAGTATTGTGGTGTGTTAGACACGTTTTCGTGTCTAAAAACCACAATACCCATCCTCTAAAATTGTCTAACACACCACAATACTCATCCTCTAAACGTGTCTAACACACCACAATACTCATCCTCTAAACGTGTCTAACACACCACAATACTTATCCTCTAAACGTGTCTAACACACCACAATATTCATCCTCTTACACAAAACAATACTCATCCTCTAAAGACACGTTTGTCTAACACACAACAATACTCATCGTATAAACGTGTCTGACACACCACAATACTCATCCCGTTGACTAACACCACAATACTTATATTCTAAATGTTAAAACACTACAATACTCATTCTCTAAATGTATTTAACCTTCTACAATGATCATCCTCTAAATGACTCATTCTCTAAACGTGTCTAACATACAACAATACTCATCCTCTAAACGTGTCTAACACACAACAATACTCATCCTCTAAATGTATTTAACCTACCACAATGCTCATCCTCTAAACGTGTCTAACATACCACACACACCACAATACTACACACGTTTAGAGGATGAGTATTGTGGTGTGTTAGACACGTTTAGAGGATGAGTATTGTGGTGTCTTAGACACGTTTACGGGATGAGTATTGTTTTGTGTTAGACACTTTTAGAGATTGAGTATTGTGGTGTGTTAGACACATTTAGAATATAAGTATTGTGTTGCTAGCCACGTTTACAGGATTAGTATTGTGGTGTGTTAGACACTTTTAGAGGATG
>NW_013918111.1:0-225 GCF_000517525.1 Limulus polyphemus | reverse complement strand
TTGAACATTATCAGTATACCTCATAACTTAGATTCACTTAGTTTCTTATTAGATAAGTTTGTGGATTACATAACCATTGTTGAACATTATCAGTGTACTCATAACTTAGTTTCTTATTAGATAAGTTTGTGGGTTACATAACTATAGCTGAACATTATCAGTGTACTCATAACTTAGATTCACTTAGTTTGTTATAAGATAAGTTTGTGGATTACATAACTATTG
>NW_013918110.1:0-261 GCF_000517525.1 Limulus polyphemus | reverse complement strand
CTATCATTATTACGATAGAATAATATTACTGTTATTATTACGGCGATAATCCAGTAGGTACATAAGACTTTTTAACATTTACTATTATTATTACGATAGAATAATATTACTGTTATTATAACGGAAGAAATCGATGATAATCCAGTAGGTCCATAAGACTTTTTAACATTTACTATTATTATTACGATAGAATAATATTACTGTTATTATTACGATAGAAATCGATGATAATCCAGTAGGTCTATAAGACTGTTTTACGTT
>NW_013918109.1:0-220 GCF_000517525.1 Limulus polyphemus | reverse complement strand
TATATATTTACTACAAATCTTGGGATAAAGTGATATATGACCTATATATTTTACTACAAGTCTTGTATAAAGTGATATATGACCTATATATTGTACTACAAGTTTTGTGATAAAGTGATGTATGACCTATATATTTACTACAAGTCTTGTGATAAAGTGATGTATGACCTATATATTTTACTACAAGTCTTGTGATAAAGTGATGTATGACCTATATATT
>NW_013918108.1:0-382 GCF_000517525.1 Limulus polyphemus | reverse complement strand
TCCTTTATCTTCTTATTGACAGGACACAGTATTGTTAAATCTTGTTTCTTCTTATTGACAGTACACAGTATTGATAAATCCTGTATCTTCTTATTGACAAGACACAGTATTGTTAAATCTTGTGTCTTCTTATTGACAGTACACAGGGTTGATAAATCCTGTAATAAATCCTGTATCTTCTTATTGACAGGACACAGTATTGTTAAATCTTGTGTCTTCTTATTGAAAGTACACATTATTGATAAATCCTGTATCTTCTTATTGACAGGACACAGTATTGTTAAATCTTGTGGCTTGTTATTGATAGTACACAATATCGTTAAATCTTGTGTCTTCTTATTGACAGTACACAGTATTGATAAATACCTTTATATTCTTATTG
>NW_013918107.1:0-201 GCF_000517525.1 Limulus polyphemus | reverse complement strand
GTGTCACAGTACTTTAACTTGTAAGGGGATATTTGAGTTTGGTTCGTAAGGTTTATTCTTCTTTTGTTATGGTTTTAAAATAATGATTAGGCAGAAAAAAACTTACTTGTATACAAATGTAGTATAAAAAATACAAAAATTTATTACATATATATATATATATATTACAAAACAAACATTTCATAGAGACCCATGTCACTC
>NW_013918106.1:0-220 GCF_000517525.1 Limulus polyphemus | reverse complement strand
ACACATTGTCTGCAGACTAAAGTCAACAGTGGGTCATAGAACGATACTAGGTATTGGGTCCTATTTAATCCAGTCGGTCTTAAACAAACACGTTTAGATATGTTGTAAATATATGAGTTAATAAACACAATTGCTACAGACTAAAGTCCACAGTGGGTCAGAGAACGATACTAGCTATTGGGTCCTATTTAATAAAGTCGGTCTTAAACAAACACATATA
>NW_013918105.1:0-220 GCF_000517525.1 Limulus polyphemus | reverse complement strand
TACACAATATCGTTAAATCTTGTGTCTTCTTATTGACAATATACAGTATCGTTAAATCTTGTGTCTTTTTATTGACAGTACACAGTTTTGTTAAATCTTGTGTCTTCTTATTGAAACTACACAGTATTGTTAAATCTCTTGTCTTCTTATTGACAGTACACAGTATTGATAAATCTTGTGTCTTCTTATTGACATTACTCAGAGTCTTTAAATCTTGTGT
>NW_013918104.1:0-219 GCF_000517525.1 Limulus polyphemus | reverse complement strand
GAAATAAATTGAACTGGTTGACCGTAGCTATTGGTTAAATCTCACAATTAGTGTGAACTGGTTCACCGTAGCTATTGGTTCAATCTCACAATTAATGTGAACTGGTTGACCGTAGCTATTGGTTCAATCTTTAAATAATGTGAACTGGTTGACCATAGCTATTGGTTCAATCTTGAAATTAATATGACCTAGTTGACCGTAGCTATTGGTTCAATCTTG
>NW_013918103.1:0-217 GCF_000517525.1 Limulus polyphemus | reverse complement strand
GTCTACAGGGCCAGGTTGAGGACGAGAGTCCGTGCTAAGGGGGAGAGCCTGCAAGAGCTGGCACAGGACTTGGAAAGCATGGCACACAATGCCTACCCAACTGCACCACCCGATCTACCTTAAGTTGTTGCTGAGGGATCAGTTCGTAGATGCCTTGGACAGTCCAGAACTTAAGATACAAGTGAAGCAAGCACACCCCCTCTACCATGCAGGATGC
>NW_013918102.1:0-221 GCF_000517525.1 Limulus polyphemus | reverse complement strand
CAATAGAAGGCTAAAATTTTGCATGAAAATATGCAAGTATGCAACGAACGTTCATACAAAATTTGGAGATGATCCGTCCAAATGGAACGACGTACTGGTACAAAACGCAAAACCTTCCATAACTCCTTTTAAAACAAACAGTAGGAGGTAAAATTCTGCATATTACTACGCAACGTTAAAGTGTACCTACATACCAAATTTGGTGAAGAATCATCAATTTA
>NW_013918101.1:0-220 GCF_000517525.1 Limulus polyphemus | reverse complement strand
TGTCAGTATATGAGTTTTCTGGGACACATTTTCAGTAGAGAGGTAGTCCCCAAAGAACCATCTTAGACTGAATCTATTCATTATTGGCCTACATTAAAGAACTTGACTGAGGTAAGAGTATTTCTTGAACTATGTTGTTACTATCGTTGTTGTCTAAAATCATTCTGTAACATAGCTCATGATCTACATAAGTTATTTCAAAAAACAAATAAGTTTTTAC
>NW_013918100.1:0-217 GCF_000517525.1 Limulus polyphemus | reverse complement strand
ACTTGTTATACTATATCGAATAAATATTGTATCTCACCTGACTGTTTATACTATATTCGATAAATATTGTATCTCACCTGACTGTTTATACTAAGTCTGATAAATGTTGTATCTCACCTGACTGTTTATACTAAGTCCGATAAATATTGTATCTCACCTGCCTGTTTATACTATGTGCAATAAATGTTGTATCTCACCTGCCTGTTTATACTATGTT
>NW_013918099.1:0-569 GCF_000517525.1 Limulus polyphemus | reverse complement strand
GGTATTGGCTAATGGTTAGA
The DNA here is from genome assembly GCF_000517525.1 of Limulus polyphemus. Classification (NCBI taxonomy): domain Eukaryota; kingdom Metazoa; phylum Arthropoda; class Merostomata; order Xiphosura; family Limulidae; genus Limulus; species Limulus polyphemus. Next base: position 549 of record NW_013918099.1, on the reverse strand, counting down.
TGAACAATGTTTGGTATTGCTAATGGTTAGATTGAACAATGTTTGGTATTGGCTAATGGTTAGATGAACAGTGTTTGGTATTAGCCTAATGGTTAGATGAACAATGTTTGGTATTGGCTAATGGTTAGATTAATAATATTTGCGGTATTGGCTAATGGTTAGTTGAACAGTGTTTGGTATTGCCTAATGGTTAGTTGAACAATGTTTGGTATTGGCTAATGGTTAGATTAATAATGTTTGCTATTGGCTAATTGTTAGATGAATAATGTTTCTCATAAAATATTAATAATAATAGCAAACATTGTTCATCTCACCATTAGCCAATACCGAACGGCTAATGGTTAGATTAATAATGTTTGCTATTGGCTAATCGTTAGATGAATAATGTTTCTCATAAAATAGTAACAATGTTCGGTATTAGCTTATGGTGAGATGAACAATGTTTCGTATTGGCTAATGGTTAGATTAATAATGTTTGCTATTGGCTAATGGTTAGATAAATAATGTTTCTCATAAAATAGTAACAATGTTCGGTATTGTTAATGGTGC
>NW_013918098.1:0-259 GCF_000517525.1 Limulus polyphemus | reverse complement strand
AATAAAGTCAAAGGTGGGTCATAGAACGATACTAGGTATGGGTCCAATTTAATCCAGTCGGTGTTAAACAAACACATGTAGATATGTAGTAAATATATGAGTTAATAAACACATTGGCTGCAGATTAAAATCAACAGTGGGTGATAGAACGATAATTGTTATTGGATCTATTTAATCCACTCGGACTTGAGGAAAACCAATGAAGAAAAGTTGTAAATAGATGAGTTAATAAACACATTGCCTGCAGACTAAAGTCAAC
>NW_013918097.1:0-219 GCF_000517525.1 Limulus polyphemus | reverse complement strand
AATAGCCTGAGGGTTTTTGGGTGTGGTGCTGGAACAGTCCAAAACTTGCCTCTAAGCAGCCAATAGGAGCACAGCACTACTTGGGGGTGATGCTGTGTCCTATTTGGTTTCTCGCCTGGAGACAAGAAAAATCTGCTTTATAAACCCATGTCTCAGGAGGGAAAGTCAGTTCGTCCGGCAGTTCGTCTGGCAGTTCGTCCAGGAGTTCCTCCAGAGCTT
>NW_013918096.1:0-219 GCF_000517525.1 Limulus polyphemus | reverse complement strand
CAGAGCAATATCAAAAGACTTCACTGCAGTACACATACTCTTTCTAGAAAGACCAATAGAGTAGTAACAAAATAGGATTACGAAAAGTACGCAGAAATAGATAATACAAAACTAGAATTTTGCATGTAAATACGCAAGTACGCAACGAACGTTCATAACAAAATTCGAGAAGATTCGTCCAAAAGGAACGAAGTACTGGTACAAAACGAAAAACCTTCC
>NW_013918095.1:0-220 GCF_000517525.1 Limulus polyphemus | reverse complement strand
ATATAATGGTCCTGTAGCTTGGAACGTCACTTGGTGAGAGGGTGATAGATCGATCATATAATGGTCCTGTAGATTGGAACGTCACTTGGTGAGAGGGTGATAGATCGATCATATAATGGTCCTGTAGCTTGGAACGTCACTTGGTGAGAGGGTGATAGATCGATCATATAATGGTCCTGTAGCTTGGAACGTCACTTGGTGAGAGGGTGATAGATCGATC
>NW_013918094.1:0-799 GCF_000517525.1 Limulus polyphemus | reverse complement strand
GTATTTAGATTGTTTTGGACGTGAGACGCCAGAGAGTTTCCGAGTTTCATGGTTTAAATGCTTTTAAGTACATTGTGTCTTATTTCTTGTAATTAATGTTTTCAAAGTTTATCATGTTTGCAATGAGCAAATTCGCGAGCAGATATTTATTATTTTATTTTTGAATAGCGCCCTGTATTTAGCAAGAATATTCTACAAGAGTTTGTATAAAAAAATAATATTTTTATATATTTAGAATGACTGCACTGTAAAGAATAATTGTCAAATTACCTTTTAAGTCACATACTTTGAAACGGTATCTTTAGGCTCCTTAGGATGGAATACTCTTCCAAGTCGTAAATTCGCGCTCGCAAATGCCTTACACATCTCGTGAGCTGTAATTACAGCAGTTAAAAAACGGATGTAAATTACTTATGTCCATAGTATGTTACGGTAAATATTCAAAATGAAGGTGTTTAAGACTCTTAATTTCTTGTTTTAGTGAATAAACGTTTATAACTTTAGATTTTGATTAAGATAATGTTCATGACATTTGACAAAGTACATAGGCGAAAAACGATGACACTTATTACTATAAGCTTTTATAAAAATACCTACGAAGCAGTACACGTACATACAGAAATTCTTTACACTCAAGACGATAACTATTGTAAAATATTTTGCAGATCTATTTAGTAGAAAATATGAAACGGTGTAATATAATATCACGATAAAATACCGGAATATTGGACAAGTATTTTTTGGAGATGTGAGTATGTTTTGTCGAAAGCCTCTTATAAGCAGAGTGGGGCAGTGGAAA
>NW_013918093.1:0-220 GCF_000517525.1 Limulus polyphemus | reverse complement strand
CCTGCACCGATAGGGTCCCGTGGCGCGACGCACTTAACAAGTGCCATACCATTGTATCACAGCACTGCAGGCAAAGACGTCGAGAGTTTTATAGATGCGTTAGAGGAAGCAGCAAGAATATCAGGCTGGACGGACACCCAGAAAGCTGATATACTGCGTTTAAGAACACCAGGAGAGGCTAAACATTATATTAGGGCTTATGACAAACTTCGTGAAACAA
>NW_013918092.1:0-256 GCF_000517525.1 Limulus polyphemus | reverse complement strand
AACTTCTGATTATTACATTACAGTAAGAGATACAGTTAATGACAAAACTGTAATGTAATAATCATAAGACTGTATCTGTTATAATGACAAAACTTTAATGTAATAATCAGAAGTCAGTATCTGTTATAATGACAAAACCGTAATGTAATAATCAGAAGACTGTATATGTTATAATGACAAAACCATAATGTAATAATCAGAAGACTGTATCTGTTATATTGACAAAATTGTAATATAGTAATCAGAAGACTGTATA
>NW_013918091.1:0-220 GCF_000517525.1 Limulus polyphemus | reverse complement strand
AAATTAGTAGAACAACAATACAGGACAGCTAGTGTAAATTAGTAGAACAACAATACAGGACAGCTAGTGTAAATCAGTATAACAACAATACAGGACAGCTAATGTAAATCAGTATAACAACAATACAGGACAGCTAGTGTAAATCAGTAGAACAACAATACAGGACAGCTAGTGTTAATCAATATAACAACAATACAGGATAGCTAGTGTAAATCAGTAT
>NW_013918090.1:0-242 GCF_000517525.1 Limulus polyphemus | reverse complement strand
GTCTCCATTCTAACACATTAGGTAGCTGCTTGAATTACAATTATCTTCATTCTGACATATTAGTGACTGCTTGAAGTACAATTGTCTTCATTCTGACATATTAGTGACTGCTTGAAGTACAATTGTCTTCATTCTAACACATTAGTAGCTGCTTGAAGTACAATTGTCTCCATTCTAACATATTAGTAGCTGCTTGAAGTACAATTTTCTCCATTCTGACATATTAGTGGTTGCTTGAATAA
>NW_013918089.1:0-255 GCF_000517525.1 Limulus polyphemus | reverse complement strand
AAAGATAAAAAAAAGAAACAGTAAAATCGAAGTAATCCGATATTTTGATAACAGATTATGAAATAAATATTGGGAATTTTGATGAAAGGATATCCATTTTCAAAGTCTTATATCATTGGAATGTTTGTGTTGAAATATAAGGAAAAACTATTTTTTTCAAAATTTTGGAAAAAACATGGGCTATAGCCTTGGGTTTTCGGTGAAAATATGAATTTTTTTAAAAATTGGAAAAAAGTGCTTTTTGGACGCAAAATT
>NW_013918088.1:0-220 GCF_000517525.1 Limulus polyphemus | reverse complement strand
CTACCAGTGCTCTATAGTTGTGTCTGTCGTCTGCTGAAAACTGTCCAAGTATTGACAGTTGTTGTCCCTTCAAGCTCTTTGCCATATATACTGCTTTCTGCTTCTCTGTCCATCCATTCATTTCTGCCAGAAGCTCAAATTGTGCTCTATATGCTTCCCACGGTGCCTTTCCATCGAATTCCTGTGGCTTCCTTCATACTAGAACACCCCTATTGCTGAT
>NW_013918087.1:0-531 GCF_000517525.1 Limulus polyphemus | reverse complement strand
TTTCCAAAGTCAGACATTACAATTGGAAACCAAGTCTATGAGTGAAGAAAAACTTCATGATCATCTAGATATTACTAGATGTGTATGAAAATTGTGGTATAAAACTGAATGATACAAGCAAGTGTAAAATCAAAATAATATTTGCTGCTGCACCTTAAGACAAAAAATTCAAAATTTCAGTTTTTAACCAATCTTACCCGTAGAAAACTTTCCTTCTGGTCTATCAACGTTTTTCCAATACTAGATGTGTATGAAAATTGTGGTATAAAACTGAATGATACAAGCAAGTGTAAAATCAAAATAATATTTGCATCAATAAAACATGTATAAACAGAAACAATGTCAAGTTAAAAATAGATGAAAAAAGAAAGATATGTCTTATTATAAGGAAAGTCTAGAACATTATGAGAGAAAGTAAAGAAGAATATATAGTAATATGTCATCTATATTACATCTGCTATATCTAGTGCCAAGAAGGCCTTTTGTCTAATACAAGGACTCATCAGGCTGGCTGGGATAAAACAGACGTAA
>NW_013918086.1:0-380 GCF_000517525.1 Limulus polyphemus | reverse complement strand
GTTTTTTACATAAGATTATAGATAAAGGAAGAAAATTTTTTATTTACAAATCAAAGAGTGAATGGTGACATTAAATTATAGATGAAGGAAGTTAATTTGTTATATACAAATCAAAGATTGCATGGTGACATTAGATTATAGATAAAGGAAAACAATTTGTTATTTGAAAATAAATAAGTTAATGGTGGCATTATATTAGAGATAAAGGACGATAATTTGTTATTTACAAATCAAAGAGTGCATGGTGACATTAGATTATTGGTGAAGAAAGATAAAATTTTTAAAAATCAAAGAGTACATGTTGACATTATATTATTAATAAGGAAGATAATTTGTTATTTACAAATCAAAGTGTGCTCGGTGACATTAGATTATAGATG
>NW_013918085.1:0-220 GCF_000517525.1 Limulus polyphemus | reverse complement strand
TGTCTATCTAGGTGTATCTATCTAGTTACCTGTTTGTCGTCTACCTGCCTGCCTGTTTATCTAGGTATATCCATCTAGTTACCTGCTTGTCGTATTCCTGCCTGTCTATCTAGTGACCTGCTTGTCGTATACCTGCCTGTCTATCTAGTGACCTGCTTGTCGTATACCTGCCTGTCTATCTAGGTGTATCTATCTAGTCACCTGCTTGTCGTATACCTGC
>NW_013918084.1:0-219 GCF_000517525.1 Limulus polyphemus | reverse complement strand
AGACGATGTATCACTTTAGTCACATCATCAGATATCAAGTTATTGTTGTAGTAACTCAAGAGTCGATGATGTATCACATTAGTCACATCATCATATATCAAGTTATTGTTGTAGTAATTCAAAAGTAGACGATGTATCACTTTAGTCACATCACCATATATCAAGTTATTGTTGTAGTAATTCAAGAGTCGATGATGTATCACATTAGTCACATCATCA
>NW_013918083.1:0-220 GCF_000517525.1 Limulus polyphemus | reverse complement strand
CAGTGAATATATATATGTTATAAAACAGATGTAGTACTAGTGAATGTATATGTTATAACACAGAAGTAGTACTAGTGAACCTATATGTTATAAAGCAGATGTAGTACTAGTGAATATAAATGTTATAAAAAAGATGTAGTACTAGTGAATGTATATATTTAACGCAGATGTAGTACTAGTTAATATATGTTATAACACAGATGAAGTACTACTAAACTAA
>NW_013918082.1:0-220 GCF_000517525.1 Limulus polyphemus | reverse complement strand
AAACATTATGGCATTCAGTCCTACTTGTATTAGTAAACATTATAGTATTAAGTCATACTTGTATTAATCAACATTATGGCACTGAGTCCTACTTGTATTAGTCAACATTATGGCACTGAGTCCTACTTGTATTAGTCAACATTATGGCACTGAGTCCTACTTGTATTAATCAACATTATGGCATTGAGTCCTACTTGTATTAATCAACATTATGGTACTG
>NW_013918081.1:0-220 GCF_000517525.1 Limulus polyphemus | reverse complement strand
CATTTCCTTGTTTTCACTGGTTATTTTTTAAAATATTACAAATCTTGTTACATTTTTGCTTATTTACTTGACATTTAATTAAATTCTGAAAGCAAGTAACATTGATTATAATGTAATGTTTCAAATATTTGGAGTAATTTGAGCAAGTATTGTATTAAATCTACTGTTGAGAAAAAGTAACAATACTTATGACATAAATAATCCTTTTATTTTGTAAATT
>NW_013918080.1:0-270 GCF_000517525.1 Limulus polyphemus | reverse complement strand
TCCACGAATACTTAGGTGTAACTCTAGTTATCGAATTTATAACCACCATAAATTTATAACCACCATGCTCATCTTTAGCCTTACTTGGTACAACTACTCCATGAACACCTAGATGTAACTATAGTTACCGATTTTATAACCACCATACTGATCTTTAGACTTACTTGGTACAACAACTCCATGAACACTTAGGTGTAACTCTAGTTACCGAATTTATATCCACCATATTCATATTTAACCTTACTTGGTACAACTACTCCATGAACACTT
>NW_013918079.1:0-220 GCF_000517525.1 Limulus polyphemus | reverse complement strand
AAATGGAAAACAGAACAAATGACGCTGCTGAAGAAGTGCCACCTGAAAAAGCCACCGTCGAAGAAGAAACTCTACTCAGTTTTGAGAAGGGAATCGATGAAGCTCTTGATGAAGTTACTACCACTGATGTGTCTGTTACTGGCGAAAGGACATTTACTGATGAAGCAGATGAACCCCATATGAAGCAGAAACCAACAAGACGGAGACCAGTACGGAAGTA
>NW_013918078.1:0-488 GCF_000517525.1 Limulus polyphemus | reverse complement strand
ATAATAATTTTATAAACAAAGACTTGGAACACAACGTTACCTGTTATATTAATTTTATAAAAAAGACTTAGAACACAATGTTACCTGGTAATATAATTTTATAAAGAAAGAGTTCTAACACAACGTTACCTAGTGTTATAATAATTTTATAAACAAAGACTTGTAACACAACGTCACCTGTTATAATAATTTTATAAACAAAGACTTGGAACACAACTTTACCTGTTATAATAATTTTATAAACAAAGACTTGGAACACGATGTCACCAATAATTTTATCAACAAAGACTTGGAACACAACGTCACCTGTTATTAGAATTTTGTAAACAAAGACTTGGAACACAACGTTACCTGGTATAATGATTTTATAGACAAAGACTTGGAATACAACCTCAAGTGTTATATTAATTTGATAAACAAACATTTGGAACACAATGTCACCTGGTATTATAATTTTATAAACAAAGACTTGGAACACAACGTCACCT
>NW_013918077.1:0-291 GCF_000517525.1 Limulus polyphemus | reverse complement strand
CTTTCTCCCTTTCATTTTCTTTATATCAAATTTTTATGAATTGACTTGAAATGAATATTATTAGCATTAAAGGTATTACTTGAAACTACATCCAAAACTGATAGAATGTGATTTATTCCATGAATTAATTTATTTACGAATTGGAAAATAATTATGGCCTATGTTGATATTTGGGTTAGTGAGAAATGCATTTTATAGTCTAAAAGTTTGTGCCCAACTTTGTTGTAACCTTAGAGCCATTATCAATAAATTACTATCAATGATACAAATTAATTGAACGAATATATGTAT
>NW_013918076.1:0-220 GCF_000517525.1 Limulus polyphemus | reverse complement strand
AGCTTTTCACAAACTTCATTACACTGTTGGAATAAAACATGTGACGTTTGATAAGGGTTAGGGAGCTTTTCACAAACTTCATTACACTGTTGGAATAACATGTGTGACGTTTGATAAGGGTTAGGGAGCTTTTCCCAAACTCCATTACACTGTTGGAATAAAATGTGTGACGTTAGGGAGCTTTTCACAAACTTCATTAAACTGTTGGAATAAAACATGT
>NW_013918075.1:0-220 GCF_000517525.1 Limulus polyphemus | reverse complement strand
ACCATAATATAACGTTACTAAGCGAAACGGTGTAGGACTTGAAGAAGTTGAACTGTTACCATAATATAACGTTACTAAGCGAAACGATGTAGGACGTGAAGATGTTGAGCTGTTACCATAATATAACGTTACTAAGCGAAACGGTGTAGGACTTGAAGAAGTTGAGTTGTTACCATAATATAACGTTACTAAGCGAAACGATGTAGGACTTGAAGAAGTT
>NW_013918074.1:0-373 GCF_000517525.1 Limulus polyphemus | reverse complement strand
CAACGATAATGTGTACTGTCAGTAAGAAAACCAAGATTTAACAATAATATGTCCTGTCAATAAGAAGACACAAGATTTAACAATACTGTGTAAAATCTTGTGTTTTCTTACTGACAGTACACATTATCGTTGAATATTGTGTCTTCTTGTTGACAGTACACATTATCGTTAAATCTTGTGTCTTCTTATTGACAGGACACAGTATCTTTAAATCATGTGTCTTCTTATTGACAGTGCACAGTATCGTTAAATCTTGTGTCTTCTTATTGACAGTACACAGTATCGTTAAATCTTGTGTATTCTGATTGACAGAAATCTTCTTTCTTCTTATTGACAGGACACATTATTGCTTTGACAGTACACAGTATCGTTT
>NW_013918073.1:0-220 GCF_000517525.1 Limulus polyphemus | reverse complement strand
ATCTTGTGTCTTCTTATTGACAGTACACAGTATCGTTAAATCTTGTGTCTTCTTATTGACAGTGCACAGTATCGTTAAATCTTGTGTCTTCTTATTGACAATACACATTATCGTTAAATCTTGTGTCTTTTTATTGACAGTACACAGTATCGTTAAATTTTGTGTCTTCTTATTGACAGTGCACAGTATCGTTAAATCGTGTGTTTTCTTATTGACAGTA
>NW_013918072.1:0-234 GCF_000517525.1 Limulus polyphemus | reverse complement strand
CTGTTTATCTACCGTTTCAACACGTTATTCTACATTTCGTTTAATTTAATAGAACTGTCAATGTTATTGACATAATAACCAGACGTAGGAATGAAAGTAGGGCTATTTAAAGCATGATTGTACTGTTTATCTACCGCTTCAACACGTTATTCTACATTTAGTTTAATTTAATAGAACTGTCAATGTTATTGAGATAATAAACAGACGTAGGAATTAAAGTAGGCTATTTAAAGC
>NW_013918071.1:0-420 GCF_000517525.1 Limulus polyphemus | reverse complement strand
TAACTCAAACAAAACTACAGGTGATGACTACCATAACTCAAACAAAAGCTACAGGTTGATGACTACCATAACTCAAACAAAGCTACAGGTGATGACTACCATAAATCAAACACAACCTGTAGCTTTTTGTTTGAGTTATGGTAGTCATCATCACCTGTAGCATGGTAGTCATCACCTGTAGCTTTGTTTGAGTTATGGTAAAACTCAAACAAAGCTACAGGTTGATGACTACCATAACTCAAACAAAGCTACAGGTGATGACTACCATAACTCAAACAAAGTTACAGGTTTATGACTACCATAACTCAAACAGAGCTACAGGTGATGACTACCATAACTCAAACAAAGCTACAGGTGATGACTACCATAACTCAAACAAAGCTACAGGTTGAGGACTACCATAACTCAAACAAAGCTACA
>NW_013918070.1:0-220 GCF_000517525.1 Limulus polyphemus | reverse complement strand
TAAAACCTGGAAGACGTTGACTGGATAATTCATTACTACTATGGAACCACACAGGTATCAAGTTTGTTTTTAATGACTACTCTACCTGGGAGAAGTTGTTTGCATAATTCATTACTACTATGGAACCATATGTATATCAAAGTTTGTTTTTCATGACTATTCTACAAGACCTGGAAGACGTTGAATATTTCATTAGTACTATAAAACCATATATATGTAT
>NW_013918069.1:0-220 GCF_000517525.1 Limulus polyphemus | reverse complement strand
GTACATGAAGTATTGATGGTAGTAGATACTTAAGTATATAAAGATATACATGAAAATTCGATGGTAGCAGATACTTAAGTTTATAAAGATATACATGAAGCATTGATGTTAGCAGATACTAAAGTTTATCTAGATATACATGAAACATTGATGGTAGCAGATGCTTAAGTTTATATGATATACATGACGCATTGATGGTAGCAGATACTTAAGTTTATAT
>NW_013918068.1:0-221 GCF_000517525.1 Limulus polyphemus | reverse complement strand
AATACACAAATTTGTTAAATCTTATGTCTTCTTATTGAAAGTACACAGTATCGTTAAATCTCGAGTCTTCTTATTGACAGTACACAGTATCGTTTATCTTGTGGCTTCTTATTGACAGTACACAGTATCGTTAAATCTTGTGTCTTCTTATTGACAGTACACAGTATCATTAAATCTTGTGTCTTCTTATTGACAGAACACAGTATCGTTAATTCTTGTGT
>NW_013918067.1:0-220 GCF_000517525.1 Limulus polyphemus | reverse complement strand
GGTTAGATGAACAATGTTTGGTATTGGCTAATGGTTAGATGAACAATGTTTGGTATTTGCTAATGGTTAGATGAACAATTTTGGTATTGACTAATGGTTAGATGAACAATGTTTGGTATTGGCTAATGGTTAGATGAACAATGTTTGGTATTGGCTAATGGTTAGATGAACAGTGTTTGGTATTGCCTAATGGTTATTTGAACAGTGTTTGGTATTGCTT
>NW_013918066.1:0-318 GCF_000517525.1 Limulus polyphemus | reverse complement strand
TATTAGAGTGAACGTTAGATGTGTATATTTTATTAGAGTGAACGTTAGGTGTGTATATTTTATTAGAGTGAACGTTAGATGTGTATATTGTATTAGAGTGAACGTTAGATGTGTATATTGTATTAGAGTGAACGTTAGATGTGTATATTGTATTAGAGTGAACGTTAGATGTGTATATTGTATTAGAGTGAACGTTAGATCTACCCGCCAGACAATGGCAAATTAGAGTGAACGTTAGATGTGTATATTGTATTAGAGTGAACGTTAGATGTGTATATTTTATTAGAGTGAACGTTAGATTTGTATATTGTATTAGAG
>NW_013918065.1:0-220 GCF_000517525.1 Limulus polyphemus | reverse complement strand
ATAATTTAACAATACTGTGTCCTGTCAGTAAGAAGATAAAGAATTTATCAATACTGTGTACTGTCAATAAGAAGACAAAAAATTTAACGATACTGTGTACTATCATAACAAGTCATAAGATTTCATGATACTGTGTACTATCACTAACAAGCCAAAAGATATAACGTTACTGTGTACTGTCAATAAAAAAAACACAATATTTAAAAATAATGTGTCCTTT
>NW_013918064.1:0-220 GCF_000517525.1 Limulus polyphemus | reverse complement strand
CTCTCGTTCAGCCCAGCGCGGACGCATTTGAACATTACTGTCGATATGATACAAGAAAGCTTTTCGGTACTTGAATATCATTTCTTTGAACTTTCAAACAAGTTTACTTCAACACATGTCCTTGTATGTTGTTTCACTATACCAAGAAACCTAATTGCCACTACTAGTGAATTGTAATAGCTTACAGAACAGGTGGTTTCAATAAAACCTCCTAATCCTT
>NW_013918063.1:0-220 GCF_000517525.1 Limulus polyphemus | reverse complement strand
ACCAATAATGTTTCCCACTTAGGCAACTTAAACAAAATCCCATATTACTCCAATAATGTTGCCCACTTAGGCAACTAAGACAAAATCCAATATTACACCAATAATGTTTCCCACTTAGGCAACTAAGACAAAATCCAATATTACTCCAATAATTCTTCCCACTTAGACAACTTGAACAAAATCCAATATTACACCAATAATGTTTCCCACTTAGGCAAGT
>NW_013918062.1:0-220 GCF_000517525.1 Limulus polyphemus | reverse complement strand
GTCTCAAAGTGGGTTTCTCGTCATCGAATCTTGTCATATTGTGTTGTATAGCAGTGTTGATGTCTGATGTCTAGATACCCAACATCTTGTCATATTGTGTTGTATAATAGTGTTGATGCCTAGATACACAACATCTTGTCATATTGTGTTGTATAGCAGTGTTGGTGTCTAGATACACAACATATTGTCATATTATGTTGTATGATAGTGTTGATGTCTA
>NW_013918061.1:0-284 GCF_000517525.1 Limulus polyphemus | reverse complement strand
TACATTATTGTGATGAACTGTTTCTTTATGGTTGAGATACTGACATTTCTGTAATCTCCTATAGCTTTTATGATTAATATTTTACTTTCTTCATCTCAACCATAAAGGAAACAGTTCATCACAATAATGTACTGACCTCTCTCCTAAGTAATCTCCTATAGCTTATATGATTAATATTTAACTTTCTTCATCTCAACCATAAAGAAACAGTTCATCACAATAATGTACTGACCTTCTCCTAAGTAGTCTCCTATAGCTTTTATGATTAATATTTAACTTTCTTC
>NW_013918060.1:0-220 GCF_000517525.1 Limulus polyphemus | reverse complement strand
TAAAGGGTCTCGAAAGATCTGACGACTGTTAGTGTATTGTAAAGGGTCTCGAAAGATCTGATGACTGTTGGTGTTTTGTAAAGGTGTCGAAAGATCTGACGACTGTTGGTGTTTTGTAAATGGTCTCGAAAAATATGATGACTGTTGGTGTTTTGTAAATGGTCTCGAAAGATCTGACGACGGTTGGTGTTTTGTAAATGGTCTCGAAAGATCTGACGAC
>NW_013918059.1:0-220 GCF_000517525.1 Limulus polyphemus | reverse complement strand
CCCCAGCCAAACTTCACTTGGAAGGTGAGCCATTCATGAGTCTACATGTTACACGCCAGCCAAACTTCACTTGGGAGGTGAACCATTCATGAGTCTACATGTTACACCCCAGCCAAACTTCACTTGGAAGGTGAGCCATTCATGAGTCTACATGTTACACGCCAGCCAAACTTCATTTGGAAAGTGAGCCATTCATGAGTCTACATGTTACACGCCAGCC
>NW_013918058.1:0-220 GCF_000517525.1 Limulus polyphemus | reverse complement strand
TCTTTTATTACATATGGCTTGTGGCTTGTAGGGCTTTTATTACAGATGGATTGTGGCTGGTAGGTCTTTTATTACAGATGGATTGTGGCTGGTAGGTCTTTTACTACAGATGGATTGTGGCTGGTATGTCTTTTATTACAGATGGATTGTGGCTGGAAGGTCTTTCATTATAGATGGATAGTGGCTGGTAGGTCTTTATATAGATGGATAGTGGACTGGT
>NW_013918057.1:0-220 GCF_000517525.1 Limulus polyphemus | reverse complement strand
TGTAGTTGTTGTACCAAATAATGCTAAAGACGAGTATGTTGGTTACAAATTCGGTAACTAGAGTTACACATAGGTGTTCGTGGAGTTGTTGTACCAAATAACACTAACGATGAGTATGATGGTTATAAATTCGGTAACTAGAGTTACACCTAGGTGTTCGTGGATTTGGTGTACCAAGTAACGCTAAAGATGAGTATGGGGATTATTAATTCGGTTACCA
>NW_013918056.1:0-220 GCF_000517525.1 Limulus polyphemus | reverse complement strand
CCAACCGTTCTGCAGGTTTGTATCATGTTTAACAACAGTAACCTGCATTTTACCAACCGTTCTGTAGGTTTGTATCATGTTTAACAACGGTAAGCTGCATTTTACCAACCGTTCTGTAGGTTTGTATCATGTTTAACAACAGTAACCTGCATTTTACCAACCGTTCTGTAGGTTTGTATCATGTTTAACAACAGTAACCTGCATTTAGCCAACCGTTCTG
>NW_013918055.1:0-295 GCF_000517525.1 Limulus polyphemus | reverse complement strand
TATATATTAACTAGTACTACATTCTTGTTATAATATATACATTCACTAGTACTACATGTTTTTTATAACATATAATCTGTGTTATAACATATATGTTCACTTGTACTACATCTGTGTTATAACATATAAGTTAACTTGTACTACATCTGTGTTATAACATATATATATTCACTAGTAATTCATCTCTTTTATAACATATATGTTCACTAGTACTACATCTGTGTTGTAACATATATATTCACTAGTACTAGTTCTGTGTTATAACAGATATACTCACTGGTACTACATCTGTGTT
>NW_013918054.1:0-220 GCF_000517525.1 Limulus polyphemus | reverse complement strand
CTAATAAATATCACTAAGGTATTCAACTCTAATTTATGTTACAGCTGTTTGTTTTCTAATAGATATCACTAAGGTATTCAATGCTAATTTATGTTACTACTGTTTGTTTTCTAATAAATATCACTAAGGTATTCAACTCTAATTTATGTTACAGCTGTTTGTTTTCTAATAAATATCACTAAGGTATTCAACTCTAATTTATGTTACAGTTGTTTGTTTT
>NW_013918053.1:0-220 GCF_000517525.1 Limulus polyphemus | reverse complement strand
AGTTTCTTCAATATGTTGGCGTATAGAGGAAACACAGCTGTTACTAAATTTTTGTTTGCATTTTGATGGAAATTCCCATATGTTCATAGGCTCTGACTTTTAAATGGCATTTGGTTTTGCCAATATAGGAGGCCTTACAGTCTCCACACGTGTAAAGATAGACAAACCAGGAACAATAAGGAATGGGGAGGAGATCTTTAGTAGGGAAAAAAATTTTTAT
>NW_013918052.1:0-221 GCF_000517525.1 Limulus polyphemus | reverse complement strand
ATTATTTAAATACCATTTCTCTACATAACTCTTTTCTTACACAAACAACACTACAGAATGTTTCATTATTTAAATACTGTTTCTCTACATAACTCTACTTACACAAACAACACTACAGAATGTTTCATTATTTAAATACTATATCTCTACATAACTCTTTTCTTACACAAACAACACCACAGAATGTTTCATTATTTAAATACTGTTTCTCTACATAACTC
>NW_013918051.1:0-438 GCF_000517525.1 Limulus polyphemus | reverse complement strand
GTAACCACAAAAAGACATGATCTCAAGACTATAGTTGTAAGTATCAGAAATTAACCACAAAAAGACATGATCTCAAGACTATAGTTGTAAGTATCAGAAAGTAACCACAAAAAGACACACAAAAAGACATGATCTCAAGACTATAGTTGTAAGTATCAGAAAGTAACCACAAAAAGACATGATCTCAAGACTATAGTTGTAAGTATCAGAAAGTAACCACAAAAGACACAATCTCAAGACTATAGTTGTAAGTATCAGAAAGTAACCACAAAAAGACACAATCTCAAGACTATAGTTGTAAGTATCAGAAAGTAACCACAAAAAGACACAATCTCAAGACTATAGTTGTAAGTATCAGAAAGTAACCATATAAAGATATTATCTGGAGACTATAGTTGTAAGTATCAGAAAGTAACCACAAAAAGACACAATCTCAAG
>NW_013918050.1:0-595 GCF_000517525.1 Limulus polyphemus | reverse complement strand
CCAAACTCCTTACCCTGTGACAGTACATCCCATTGAAGACATGTTTATGGCCACTATAGATGACAGACATATTTAAAATACTTGTATAACTGGTTCATGCCAAGCTCCTAACCATTTGACAGTACATCCCATTGAAGACATGTTTATGGCCACTATAGATGACAGACATATTTAATATACTTGTATAACTAGTTCATGCCAAACTCCTTACCATGTGACAGTACATCACATTGAAGACAAACTTATGGCCACTATACATGAACCAGTTATACAAGTATATTAAATATGTCTGTCATCCTAAATATGTCTGTCATCTATAGTGACCATAAGTTTGTCTTCAATGGGATGTACTGTCAAATGTTTAGGAGCTTGGAGCTTGGCATGAACCAGTTATACAAGTATAATGTACTGTCAAATGGTTATGCTCATTGAAGACATGTTTATGGCCAGAGGAATATAAAACATTTCTATGAAAAGAAAATATTACAGAGCAAGATTGTTAAATAATTTAGAGCAAAGAACATAACATTTCAAAGATGGGAGACGGCTTTCAAAGTTCTCTATGAGAGGAAAATATTTTGTACAGCTTAGGACA
>NW_013918049.1:0-219 GCF_000517525.1 Limulus polyphemus | reverse complement strand
TCATTCTTTTATGTATTGCGTTATGACGTTTTGTGAAAAATATGTACGTGATGGGAAGAAAAATGGATATCATTTTCGGATACAGGAATTACTGTAGAACATGTAAAAATATCAAGACAATAAAACCATCGCAGGCCTGTGTAATCATCCACACACCAACCAATGTTCAAAAAGATTTGACTGACTTGGATTGTGTTCTTCACAAATGTTTCTTATGAC
>NW_013918048.1:0-220 GCF_000517525.1 Limulus polyphemus | reverse complement strand
TAGACGGACATCTATCTAATTAATATATACGGACATCTATGTAATACAGACGGACATTATGTAATATATACGGACATTATGTATTACTGACAGACATCAATGTAATATTGACGGACATTATGTAATATTGACGGACATCTATGTAATATTGACGGACATTATGTAATACTGACAGACATCAATGTAATATTGACGGACATTATGTAATATTGACGGACAT
>NW_013918047.1:0-339 GCF_000517525.1 Limulus polyphemus | reverse complement strand
TTTCACTTCACAATTTAACCCTTTTACTGCCTGTAAGGAACAAACATTAATTCACTTCACAATTTAACCCTTTACTGCCTGTAAGGAACAAACATTAATTCACTTTACAATTTAACCCTTTTACTGCCTGTAAGGAAAAAATATTAATTCAGTTCACAATTTAACCCTTTACCACCTGTAAGGAACAAACATTGATTCACTTCACAATTTAACCCTTTACTGCCTGTAAGGAAAAAATATTAATTCAGTTCACAATTTAACCCTCTACTGCCTGTAAGGAACAAACATTGATTCACTTCACAATTTAACCCTTTACTGCCTGTAAGGAACAAACATTGA
>NW_013918046.1:0-217 GCF_000517525.1 Limulus polyphemus | reverse complement strand
AAACATGCATTATGTTTATAATTAGAAACCCACACATTACAACTGAAACATGCATTATATTTATAATTAGAAAGCCACAACTTACAACTGAAACATGCATTATATTTATAATTAGAAAGCCACAACTTACAACTGAAACATGCATTATATTTATAATTAGAAACCCACAACTTACAACTGAAACATGCATTATATTTAAATTAGAAACCAACAACTT
>NW_013918045.1:0-220 GCF_000517525.1 Limulus polyphemus | reverse complement strand
ACGCGAGTACTAATCCTAAACACATAATTAATTTAGTGAGAAATACGCGAGTACTAATCCCAAACTCATAATTAATTTAGTGAGAAATACGCGAGTACTAATCCCAAACTCATAATTAATTTAGTGAGAAATACGCGAGTACTAATCCCAAACTCATAATTAATTTAATGAGAAATACGTGAGTACTAATCCCAAACTCATAATTAATTTAGTGAGAAAT
>NW_013918044.1:0-255 GCF_000517525.1 Limulus polyphemus | reverse complement strand
TTGGTTTGTGTTGTTCAATCTCACTAGGTTTGTTTGGTTTGGGTTTGTTTGTTTTGTTCAACTTCTCTAGGTTGGTTTGGTTTGTTTGTTCAACCTCTCTAGGTTTGTTTGTTTGTATGGTTTGTTTTGTTCAACCTCTCTAGGTTTGTTTGTGTTGTTCAACATTTCTAGGTTGGTTTGTGTTGTTCAATCTCACTAGGTTTGTTTGGTTTGGGTTTGTTTTGTTCAACTTCTCTAGGTTGGTTTGGTTTGTCT
>NW_013918043.1:0-220 GCF_000517525.1 Limulus polyphemus | reverse complement strand
GTGTGGACCAGCACTGAGTAGTAGAACTGAAGATAGACGAAACTATACTGTAGCACCCAAACAAATGTGTGGACCAGCACTGAGTAGTAGAACTGAAGATAGACGAAACTATACCGTAGCACCCAAACAAATGTGTGGACCAGCACTGAGTAGTAGAACTGAAGATAGACGAAACTATACCGTAGCACCCAAACAAATGTGTGGACCAGCACTGAGTAGT
>NW_013918042.1:0-220 GCF_000517525.1 Limulus polyphemus | reverse complement strand
TGAGTGAAGTAATATCAAATAAACATTAAGGAATTAATATAAAATAAACATCAGTGAAGTAGTATGAAGCCAATATTGAATTTTAAAACTATAATTTTTTTCTAGAACTGTAGTGTTTCAATTCAGTATTATTTGAAATATTTAGTTATATGTAGATACTTAACTGTCTTATTAACATTATCAATCAGTCTGAACTGTTTTATTAACACGGAAATACCAT
>NW_013918041.1:0-219 GCF_000517525.1 Limulus polyphemus | reverse complement strand
TAATAAAATACCTCTCATTTATTATCTATCTATAATAAAACACCTACCAGTCGCTATCCATGTATAATAAAACACCTACCAGTCACTATCCATCTTTATTTAAAGACATACCAGCCACTATCCATCTCTATTGAAAGAGCTACCAGCCACTATCCATCTGTATTAAAAGACCTACCAGCCACTATCCATATATAATGAAAGACTTACCAGTCACTATCC
>NW_013918040.1:0-221 GCF_000517525.1 Limulus polyphemus | reverse complement strand
TTGACATTATCTAACAAAATACATTACAGAGTTACAGTTATCACCATTTGTGATACTATCTAACAAAATACATTAGTCACAGTTATCACCATTTGTGACATTATTTAACAAAATTCATTACAGAGTCACAGTTATTACCATTTGTGACATTATCTAACAAAATACATTAGAGAGTCACAGTTATTACCATTTGTGAAATTATCTAACAAAATACATTACAG
>NW_013918039.1:0-294 GCF_000517525.1 Limulus polyphemus | reverse complement strand
AATTACTGCCGGAATTCCCTATGTACATTACACAAAAAATGGAGGATTCTATCCACTGTCTAATTACTGCCGGAATTCTATCCACTGTCTAATTACTGCCGGAATTCCCTATGTACATTACACAAAAAAATGGAGGATTCTATCCACTTTCTAATTACTGCCGGGATTCCCTATGTACATTACACAGAAGATGGAGGATTCTATCCACTGTCTAATTACTGCCGGAATTCCCTATGTACATTACACAAGAAATGGAGGATAATATCCACTGTCAAATTACTGCCGAGATTCCCT
>NW_013918038.1:0-220 GCF_000517525.1 Limulus polyphemus | reverse complement strand
GAATAAGTTTTATATCAAAACGGGCACATTAAGTTATATATCAAAACAGGCAGAACAAGTTTTATATATCAAAACAGGCAGAATAAGTTTATATATCAAAACAGGCAGAATAAGTTTATATATCAAAACAGACAGATTAAGTTTTATATCAAAACAGGCAGAATAAGTTATAATTAAAACAGGCAGAATAAGTTATGTATCAAAACAGGCAGAATAAGTT
>NW_013918037.1:0-219 GCF_000517525.1 Limulus polyphemus | reverse complement strand
AAATATAGATAGTTAGAGATATAGCTCAAATATAGATAAAGTTATAGATATAGCTCAAAAATATATAAAGTTATAGATATAGCTCAAATATAGATAAAGTTATAAATATAGCTCAAAAATAGATAAAGTTATAGATATGACTCAAAAATAGATAAAGTTATAGATATAGCTCAAATATAGATAAAGTTATAGATATAGCTCAAGAATAGATAAAGTTAT
>NW_013918036.1:0-353 GCF_000517525.1 Limulus polyphemus | reverse complement strand
AGAATTTCGCACAAAGCTACACGAGGGCAGTTGACGCCAGCTGTCTAACCAAATTTCAAGCATGCTGGTATTTGTTGAAAATAATCATTGTTTTTCAAAATACAGTTTGATAATCGTTTTTCGAATTTACAGAAATCAAAGAAAGCCTACAACAAAGAAGGTATAACGTTGTGCTTTAGTGAGGTTCCTGCAATAAAAGCGTGTGCTAAATGGGCTACCAATGGACGGTCAATCCCACTATTTGTTGGCAAAAGAGTAGTCCAAATTATATAAAATTGAGTACAATGAGTGATGATAATAGAGACAACCAATCAAAAGCCAAAATATGTGTTAGAATGCAAGGGACTAGTTAC
>NW_013918035.1:0-218 GCF_000517525.1 Limulus polyphemus | reverse complement strand
TGACTAAGAGTTAAGTCAGCAGTTGTCTAGTTGAGAAGCCGAGAAGAAAGCTCTCACTGACTCAGAGTTAAGTCAGCAGTTTTCTTGTTGAGAAGCCGACAAGAAAGCTCCCACTGACTCAAAGTTAAGTCAGCAGTTGTTTAGTTGACAAGCGAGAAGAAAGCTCCCACTGATTCAGAGTTAAGTCAGCAGTTGTCTAGTTAAGAAGCCGAGAAGAA
>NW_013918034.1:0-219 GCF_000517525.1 Limulus polyphemus | reverse complement strand
TTTTTAGATTTTAGGATTTTGTTTGAATAATCTTATTTTCAAGCTATTCTTTGTTCACAAATATAACTGGAAACAAAAACCAGTAAAATCGATGAAGGCCAAAATTTTGATAACAGATTATAAAATAACTATTGGGAATTTTCTTAAAAGAATATACATTTTCAAAGTCTTTCATCTAGCGCGTATTTCTAGTGAAATATGATGAAAAATCAATTTTTT
>NW_013918033.1:0-221 GCF_000517525.1 Limulus polyphemus | reverse complement strand
CAGTACTGTGTACTGTCAATAAGAAGACACGAGATTTAACAATACTGTGTACTATCAGTAAAAAGACACATGATTTAACGATACTGTGTACTATCAATAATAAGCCATAATATTTAACGATACTGTGTACTATCAATAACAAGCCACAAGATTTAACGATACTGTGTAATGTCAATAAGAAGACACAGAATTTAACAATCCTACGTACTATCAATAACAAG
>NW_013918032.1:0-220 GCF_000517525.1 Limulus polyphemus | reverse complement strand
CTGACTAATGTACCTACAACTTGTCTAATGTACCCACAATCTGACTAATGTACCTACAACTTGTCTAATGTACCCACAATCTGTCTAATATACCCACAATATGCCTAATATACCCAAAATTTTACTAATGTACCTACAATTTGTCTAATATACCCACAATCTGTCTAATGTACCCACCATCTGTCTAATATACCCACAATCTGACTAATGTATTTACAAT
>NW_013918031.1:0-249 GCF_000517525.1 Limulus polyphemus | reverse complement strand
GTATAATGATTCAAGACACAAGGAATACAAGGAAATCTGAGTTATAAGATCTGTTAGTATTGACAATGATTAAAGACACAAAGAATACAAGAAATCAGAGTTATAAGATCTGTTCGTATTGTACAATGATTCAAGACACAAAGAATTAAGGAAATCAGAGTTGTAAGATCTATTAGTATTGGACAATGATTCAAGACACAAGGAATAAAGGAAATCAGAATTATAAGATCTTTTAGTATTGTACAATGA
>NW_013918030.1:0-216 GCF_000517525.1 Limulus polyphemus | reverse complement strand
CCTCTATTGGCACAATCAACAATGTTTCTAAGGAGTACTGGTGTGAACATGATAAAAAGGTTCCTGGGAAGCTGTTTTTTCGATGGAACTTTAGGCAGAGTAGACATAGTAAATTTGAAAACTTTAATAGACTGCAAGTGCCTGTTGAAAGAAAAGGAGCTGATGTACGGTACAGCAGGAATGTTTAATCAGAAGTTTATTTACCATATATATATC
>NW_013918029.1:0-288 GCF_000517525.1 Limulus polyphemus | reverse complement strand
TTTTTGACACTGGTATGTTACTCATTTTTTAAATGTCGTTAATATATACTGTTGTTCAATGTTGGTCTTTGACACTGGTATGTTACTAACTGTTTAAATGTCGTTAATATCTACTGTTGTTTAAAGTTTTTTTTGACACTGGTATGTTACTACCTGTTTAAATGTCGTTAATATCTACTGTTGTTTAATGTTTTTCTTTCACACTGGTAAGTTACTACCTGTTAATATCTACTGTTGTTTAATGTTTTTCTTTGACACTGGTATGTTACTACCTGTTTAAATGTCGTT
>NW_013918028.1:0-220 GCF_000517525.1 Limulus polyphemus | reverse complement strand
AAACACCAATAAAAAATGGATAAACTTAACACCACTATAAAATGGATAACCTAAACAACAATAGAAAATGGATAAACTAAACAACAATAGAAAATGGATAAACTAAGCACCAATAGAAAATGGATAAACTAAACACCAATAGAAAATGGATAAACTAAGCACCAATAGAAAATGGATAAACTAAACACCACTATAAAATGGATAAACTAAGCACCAATAG
>NW_013918027.1:0-280 GCF_000517525.1 Limulus polyphemus | reverse complement strand
CAACATGATACCTGTCTCTACTGAGTCTGCTACCTTATCACAAGATGATACCTGTCTCTAGTGAGTCTGCTACCTTATCACAAGATGATACCTGTCTCTACTGAGTCTGCTACCTTATCACAACGTGATACCTGTCTCTACTGAGTCTGCTACCTTATGACAAGATGATACTCATCTCTACTGAGTCTGCTACCTTATCACAAGATGATACCTGTCTCTACTGAGTCTGCTACCTTATGACAACATGATACTCATCTCTACTGAGTCTGCTACCTTATGA
>NW_013918026.1:0-219 GCF_000517525.1 Limulus polyphemus | reverse complement strand
GAACTTGATGTAGACTGTCATATTTAAAGTACCGTTTAGTGTAGAACTTGATATAGACTGTCATATTTAAAGTACCGTTTAGTGTAGAACTTGATATAGACTGTCATATTTAAAGTATCGTTTAGTGTAGAACCTGATGTAGACTGTCATATTTAAAGTACCGTTTAGTGTAGAACCTGATATAGACTGTTATATTTAAAGTACCGTTTAGTGTAGAAC
>NW_013918025.1:0-226 GCF_000517525.1 Limulus polyphemus | reverse complement strand
GATACGAACAGTTCTGGGGTACAATAACAGATCCTGGTTCTCTGATTTATATAGAGTAAGTATTAAATCGGTGTAGATACGGACCAGTTCTGGGGTACAATAACAGATCCTGGTTCTCTGATTTATACTTACTCTATATTAAATCGGTGTAGATACGAACAGTTCTGGGGTACAATAATAGATCCTGGTTCTCTGTTTTATACTTACTCTATATTAAATCGGTGTA
>NW_013918024.1:0-220 GCF_000517525.1 Limulus polyphemus | reverse complement strand
AGGTGGCAACTGGTCAACGAGGGCATCAAGGTCCGATTGATTATAAGTCTCCCCAGGAGACAGGTAGAGAGAACAAACTGTGATGGCACAACCCAAGGAAACACGTATGGCTACAGCCTCCAAGGGCGTATCGAGGGACACGGATAAGGAGGGCACGTGCTGGTCTACCAACAGTGCCACCCCTCCATGTACCCGCCCATCACACAACCTGTTATTCCAG
>NW_013918023.1:0-220 GCF_000517525.1 Limulus polyphemus | reverse complement strand
CTTGAAATTTCATATTTCTCATGAAACAATGCGTAAACATCTAAGGAATACAGGAAAACTCCATAAAGAAGGTGTTTAGGTGCCTCACGAACTCTCCAATGATCATCGTTTCTAACGTGTGAACGTTGCTTTGTCTCTTCTGGCGCGTAATCCATTTTTGGACAGAATTGTCACCGGTGTTGAAAAATGGATTCTCTATGCGAATACTATACGCCAAAAA
>NW_013918022.1:0-222 GCF_000517525.1 Limulus polyphemus | reverse complement strand
CTGGTAGGTCTTTTATTATAGATGGATAGTGGCTGGTAAGTCTTTTATTATAGATGGATAGTGGCTGGTAAGTCTTTTATTACAGATGGATTGTAGCTGGTAGGTCTTTTATTATAGATGGATAATGAAAAGTAGGTATTTTATTATAGATGGATAGTTACTGGTAGGTCTTTTATTAAAGGTAGATAGTGACTAGTAGGTCTAATATTATTAGATGTATTG
>NW_013918021.1:0-221 GCF_000517525.1 Limulus polyphemus | reverse complement strand
TAAAAAACGACAACTTTTTTGTGATATAAAACACATAATTATCAAGTTAAATTGTAAGGTGAACAAAGAGTAAAACAGAATAAACATGACAACTTTTCTTCTGATATAAAACATATAATTATCAATTTAAATTGTAAGGTGAACAAAGAGTAAAATAGAATAAAAAACGACAACTTTTCTTCTGATATAAAACACATAATTATCAAGTTAAATTGTAAGAT
>NW_013918020.1:0-220 GCF_000517525.1 Limulus polyphemus | reverse complement strand
TGTCTTCTTATTGACACTACACAGTATTGTTAAAGCTTGTGTCTTCTTATTGACAGTACACATTGTTAATCTTGTGTCTTCTTAATGATAGTACACAGTATTGTTAAATCTTGTGTCTTCTTATTGACAATACACAGTGTTATTAAATATTGTGTCTTCTTACTGATATTACACAGTATCGTTAAATCTTGTGTCTTCTTATTGACAGTACGCAGTATTG
>NW_013918019.1:0-220 GCF_000517525.1 Limulus polyphemus | reverse complement strand
TAATAACAATAAATCTTTCAGAGGCACCGACCATCAGTATCCCCAGAAATATAAGTAATAATAAAATAAATCTTTCAGAGGCACCGACCATCAGTATCCCCAGAAATATAAGTAATAATAACAATAAATCTTTCAGAGGCACCGACCATCAGTATCCCCAGAAATATAAGTAACGATAATAATAATAAATACTTCAGAGGCACTGACCATCAGTATCTCC
>NW_013918018.1:0-220 GCF_000517525.1 Limulus polyphemus | reverse complement strand
CTTGTAGAGAACAACTGTGTTACAGCTGTAGACATGTTAAACACTAGAGTACCTGTAGAGAACAATTGTGTTACAGCTGTAGACATGTTAAACACTAGAATATTTGTAGAGAACAATTGTGTTACAGCTGTAGACATGTTAAACACTAGAATATTTGTAGAGAACAATTGTGTTACAGCTGTAGACATTTTAAACACTAGAGTACCTGTAGAGAACAATT
>NW_013918017.1:0-306 GCF_000517525.1 Limulus polyphemus | reverse complement strand
CCTGGAGGTATTAATAATACCTTAGAACATCCAACTAATGGTAAACCATTACTTGGATGTTCTAAGTATTATTAATACCTCCAGCAATAAAGATAAAGCTGGAGCCTGGAGGTATTAATAATACTTAGAACATCCAACTAATGGTAAAGGTAAAGCTGGAGGTATTAATAATACTTAGAACATCCAACTAATGAGTAAAGGTAAAGCTGGAGGTATTAATAATATTTAGAACACCCAACTAATGGTAAAGGTAAAGCTGGAGGTATTAATAATACTTACAACACCCAACTAATGGTAAAGATAAAG
>NW_013918016.1:0-821 GCF_000517525.1 Limulus polyphemus | reverse complement strand
TATTTCTGTTTAGATTTAGGCGATGCCTTCAACAGTCTTGATTACTGAGTGATATATTTCTGTTTAGGTCACGACAGGAGGATAAAAGTTCGAATTTAAGTACAAACGAAAGAAAGGTAAAACCATCAGTTATTTGTGTATGTTATTTATATCTTTATCACTCGTTTACATCCTTTCTTTGTTTAGATATTGACAAATAGAATCGTTCATCTGCCAATGACATGAGAGATGCTAAAACCAATTTCTCCATCTATATATCCTACCAAGTATCTTACCTTTCTTTGGTCAGTGTTACCCAGTGTTCCATAATAAATCGCAATTTTTAAATCATTAGCTCAGACATAGTCAACCTTTTCAACAGAAAATTTAATGGTGTGAACGCATTTTACAAGTTTGTAAACCACTATTGAAATACATTACTGTGGAAAAGTGATAGGACAAGAGAAAATCTTGCCATTCCTTCCATTTTATGGGGCTAATTCTTCCATGCCATTACATTTAATGTCGCCTCAGGGATCAGTGAAGCATTACCATAGTGTTGAAATTTACATTATCAGTAGATCTTGACTGTAAGAAATAAACACTAGTAAATAAACAAAACGAAAAAAACAACAAAAAGTTATGATTACTTTCATTTATAATTTGTCAGTTTGAAACACTTTCAGTTTTTAGATATTACTGTATTCAATATATAGGCAATTTTATTGTAAAAAATGTAGATTTAAAGTTAATATTTGAAAAAAAAAAGATAATATGAATCATATGAAAGTGGCTGTTGTTCAAGTAGTAAGTTACTGGAAATATTTATAAATGATGGTCCA
>NW_013918015.1:0-220 GCF_000517525.1 Limulus polyphemus | reverse complement strand
CCAATCACGGGTATCGAAACCCGGTTTATAGCGTTGCAAGTCCGCAGACATATCGCTTTGCCACCTGGGGGCACAAAGAATGCATTAGGCCTCTACGTCACAGATGATTCTTTCAATTTGGTGAGAACGAAAAGAAGTCTGTAACATATATATATATTGCATCTGTTACGTCTCCGTTTGTTAATTAACTTTCCGTAACTTCGTTCCGACGAAATTTTAA
>NW_013918014.1:0-240 GCF_000517525.1 Limulus polyphemus | reverse complement strand
AAACAACAACTAATGAAACCTCATTCTATATACATTATTAATTTATCATCTACAGCAACGAAAACAAACAACAACTAATGAAACATAGTCATTCTATATACATCATTAATTTATCATCTACAGCTAAGGAAAACAAACAACAACTAATGAAACATAGTCATTCTATATACATCATTAATTTATCATCTACAGCAAGGACAAACAAACAACAACTAATGAAACATAATCATTCTATATACA
>NW_013918013.1:0-419 GCF_000517525.1 Limulus polyphemus | reverse complement strand
GAACTGTCAACTAGATATCCTCATGCTAGAAACAATGTTGTACAATCTGTAGTGGGTGATTACAAAACAACTGTCACTAAATATCCTCATGTTAGAAACAATGTTATACAATCTGTAGTGGGTGAGTATAAAACAACTGTCACTAAATATCCTCATGCTAGAAACAATGTTGTACAATCTGTAGTGGGTGAGTATAAAACAACTGTCACTAAATATCCTCATGCTAGAAACAATGTACAATCTGTAGTGGGTGAGTACAAAACAACTGTCACTAAATATCCTCATGCTAGAAACAATGTTGTACAATCTGTAGTGGGTGAGTATAAAACAACTGTCACTAAATATCCTCATGCTAGAAACAATGTTGTACAATCTGTAGTGGGTGAGTTTAAAACAATTGTCACTAAATATCTTCATGC
>NW_013918012.1:0-220 GCF_000517525.1 Limulus polyphemus | reverse complement strand
GTGTTTTCTTACTGACAGTACACATTATCGTTGAATATTTGTCTTCTTATTGACAGTACACAGTATCGTTAAATCTTGTGTCTTCTTAATGAAAGTACACAGTATCGTTAAATACTTGCGTCTCTTCTTATTGACAGTACACAGTATCGTTAAATCTTGTGTATTCTTATTGACAGTACACAGTATCGTTAAATCTTGTGTCTTTTTATTGACAGTACAC
>NW_013918011.1:0-220 GCF_000517525.1 Limulus polyphemus | reverse complement strand
GAAACACACAATAAGAGATAAACAAGTGACCAGTTACTCATCTAACCCTACATTATAGAACCAAGTGAAACACACAATAAGAACAGATAAACAAGTGACCCGTTACTAGCGAAACCACAGCCAAAGGAACGGGCTTAGAAAAATCAGAACAGATAAACAAGTGACCCGTTACTCATCTAACCCTAAACTATAGAACCAAGTGAAACACACAATCAGAACA
>NW_013918010.1:0-220 GCF_000517525.1 Limulus polyphemus | reverse complement strand
ATAAGGAAAACTTTGTGTCATTTGTACGTACTAGTAATACCACTTTGATAGCTTTAGGCTTATCGTAAGAATTTTGTAATTTCTTTCTTACTATCATTACTTAGTAAGACCCACACTTCTGTTGTTGTTTTATGATTAAAACATACTAACTGATATATAAATATTTTATTCTGATATTTTGCAAAGGGGTTAAATAAAGTTGAATTACATAAATTTTATA
>NW_013918009.1:0-220 GCF_000517525.1 Limulus polyphemus | reverse complement strand
CATTGATTAACCAGTTCATGTAGCAGGTTGAATCTTTCCTTAATTAACCAGTTCATGTAACAGGTTGAATCTTTCATTGATTAACCAGTTCATGTAGCAGGTTACCCTTCCTTTATTAACCAGCTCATGTAGCAGGTTGAATCTTTCCTTGATTAACCAGTTCATGTAACAGGTTGAATCTTTCATTGATTAACCAGTTCATGTAGCAGGTTAAATCTTT
>NW_013918008.1:0-219 GCF_000517525.1 Limulus polyphemus | reverse complement strand
TTGTGCTAAAAGGGGACCCAAGCATACGGGACACTCACCTTATGAAGAGTTGCCTGAGAGTGTGTCAGAGTTTGTGGAAGTGTTATCGGAAAGGATGGATGATATCCACCATCAAGTGCATTCAAACTTGGAAACGTCTGCTGATTCGATGAAGTTAACTTATGATAAGCGATCTACAGAGGTCAGCTTTGAACCAGGAGACAAGGTATGGTTGTATAA
>NW_013918007.1:0-220 GCF_000517525.1 Limulus polyphemus | reverse complement strand
TTGTAACTACTGTTGTCTTTCTTCTTGTTTCTTTTCTTTTTCTTCCTAACAACTGTTGTAATTTCTCTTCTCGTTCTTCTTGTTTCTTATCTTTTTCCTCAAACAACTGCTGTAATTTCTCTTCTTGTTTCTTTTCTTTTTCCTCTAACAACTGCCGTAATTTCTCTTCTTGTTTAATTTCTCGTTCTTCTTGTTTCTTTTCTTTTTCCTCCAACAACTG
>NW_013918006.1:0-220 GCF_000517525.1 Limulus polyphemus | reverse complement strand
CCGTTCGCGCTCTTTACGAAGCTTCTTCGTTCAAATCTATTTCCCTGTCAATGTTCCCATCTTCATTAAAAGGCGTAAGATGACAAAAACAAGATCTTGAAGAATTTCTCAATAATGTGCCTTGGTTATGGTAGGTAATTCGAAGAAAAATAAAGTGTTACTGTTTCTTATTTGTAGAAGGTTTAAGAGGAAAGACCACAACATAATGAACTAATTCATC
>NW_013918005.1:0-420 GCF_000517525.1 Limulus polyphemus | reverse complement strand
GAGTTTTACCTTCCTAATGTTTGTTTTAAAGGAGTAATAGCACGTTTTGCGTTTTGTACCAGTACTTCGTTCCATTTGAACGGATCTTCTTGAAATTTTTTCAAAGAACGTTCGTTGCATACTTGCGTATTTACATGCAAAATTCTAGCCCGCAAAAATGACAATAGAACGACCACAAAAGTAAAAAGAGTAACATAAAAGGTTTTTCTGAAAGCGTATGTGTACTGCAGTGAAGCTTTTGGTTACTGATTGTTTTTCGATTTCTTATTACCAGAGGGACCTAAATTGATGATTCTTCACCAAATTTGGTATGTAGGTACACTTTAACGTTGCGTAGTAATATGCAGAGTTTTACCTTCCTACTGTTTGTTTTAAAGGAGTTATGGAACGTTTTTGCGTTTTGTACCAGTACTTCGTTCC
>NW_013918004.1:0-220 GCF_000517525.1 Limulus polyphemus | reverse complement strand
GTGTCTTCTTATTGATAGTACACAGTATTGTTAAATCTTGTGTCTTGTTATTGAGAGTACACAGTATCGTTAAATCTCGTGTCTTCTTATTGATAGTACACAGTATTGTTAAATATTGTGTCTTCATATGGACAGTACCCAGTATTGTTAAATCTTGTGTTTTCTTATTGTATAGTACACAGTATTGTTAAATCTTGTGTCTTCTTATTGACAGGTACAC
>NW_013918003.1:0-220 GCF_000517525.1 Limulus polyphemus | reverse complement strand
TATTTGTAGTTAAACACAAAGTTAAACAATAGGCTATCTGTATTGTGCCCTCTACGGGTATCGAAACCCAGTTTCTAGCGCTATACTTACTGCTGTGCCACCAGGTGGCCTAATGCTATTCAACGTCATCAACATAGTATTAAATTAATTCATAAACCAATTTAATTTTTCATTAACGAGTAAACTTTCAATGTTTTTTCAGGTTTTTTACAACGATTAC
>NW_013918002.1:0-362 GCF_000517525.1 Limulus polyphemus | reverse complement strand
ACTACACATAACATTATACATTGTACAGATTTACTACACATAACATTATACAGATTTACTAGACAGAACATTATACACTGTACAGATTTACTACACAAACAAAAATCTGTACAATGTATAAACTACACATAACATTATACATTGTACAGATTTACTACACATAACATTATACATTGTACAGATTTACTACACATAACATTATACATTGTACAGATTTACTACACATAACATTATACATTGTGCAGATTTAC
Organism: Limulus polyphemus; assembly: GCF_000517525.1. Taxonomy (NCBI): domain Eukaryota; kingdom Metazoa; phylum Arthropoda; class Merostomata; order Xiphosura; family Limulidae; genus Limulus; species Limulus polyphemus. Next base: position 111 of record NW_013918002.1, on the reverse strand, counting down.
TACACATAACATTATACATTGTGCAGATTTACTACACATAACATTACACAGATTTACTACACATAACATTATACAGATTTACTAGACATAACATTATACATTGTACAGATT
>NW_013918001.1:0-220 GCF_000517525.1 Limulus polyphemus | reverse complement strand
AAAGACCTACCAGCCACTATCCATCTGTATTAAAAGACCTACCAGCCACTATCCATCTGTATTAAAAGACCTACCAGCCACTATCCATCTGTATTAAAAGACCTATCAGCCACTATCCATCTGTATCAAAAGACCTACCAGCCACTATCCATCCGTATTAAAAGACCTACCAGCCACTCTCCATCTATAATCAAAGACCAACCAGTTACCATCTATCTAT
>NW_013918000.1:0-323 GCF_000517525.1 Limulus polyphemus | reverse complement strand
TAATAATAGAAGTTTCTCAGTGTGTTAATCTACTGTACAATAATAATAATAGAAGTTTCTCAGTGTATTAATCTACTGTATCATAATAGAAGTTTTTCTGTGTGTTAATCTACTGTATCATAATAGAAGTTTCTCTGTGTGTTAATCTACTGTACAATAATAATAGAAGTTTCTCAGTGTGTTAATCTACTGTACAATAATAATAGAAGTTTTTCTGTGTGTTAATCTACTGTATAATAATAGAAGTTTCTCAGTGTGTTAATCTACTGTACAATAATAATAGAAGTTTCTCTGTGTGTTAATCTACTGTACAATAATAATAG
>NW_013917999.1:0-283 GCF_000517525.1 Limulus polyphemus | reverse complement strand
TGCACTATAGGATAATTTTTCTATTAATTTTGCGTCAAAAAAACGGAAAATGGAAAAAAGTGACAAAAATTCATATTTTCACGAAAAACCAAAGGCTATAGCACATGTTTTTTCCAAAATTTTTGAAAAAATTGTTTTTCTTCATATTCCAATACAAAGATGCCCTTGATGTAAGACTTTCAAAATATATATCCTTTTATCAAAATTCCCACTAGTTATTTCACAATCTCTTATCAAAATTTCGGTTAGTGTCGATTTTACTGTTGTTGTTGTTTTTTGTCTT
>NW_013917998.1:0-219 GCF_000517525.1 Limulus polyphemus | reverse complement strand
TTTAATTATCTCTCAATACATGGAGAAAGACATACTTGGAATTCGATGACGAGAAACCCACTTTAAGACTAATAATAGCTGGAGACGGCTTGAATAGGTAATGAAGAAAACTTTAATATAAGTTTAACATAACAGCAAATATACAACGTTTCGATGATGACAAAACCTTTTCGAAACGTTGTACATTTGCTGTTATGTTAAACTTAAATTAAAGTTTTT
>NW_013917997.1:0-280 GCF_000517525.1 Limulus polyphemus | reverse complement strand
TATCAGGGTCTGAAGGTCCTGTATTTGCTATCATAATTACATTACCCGTATCAGGGTCTCATGGTTCTGTATTTGCTATCATAATTACATTATACCGTATCAGGGTCTCAAGGTCCGGTATTTACTATCATAATTACATTACCCATATCAGGGTCTGAAAGTCCTGTATTTGCTATCATAATTACATTACCCGTATCAGGGTCTCAAAGTTCTGTATTTGCTATCATAATTACATCACCCGTATCAGGGTCTGAAAGTCCTGTATTTGCTATCATAATTA
>NW_013917996.1:0-220 GCF_000517525.1 Limulus polyphemus | reverse complement strand
TATGCTAGTACACAGTATCGTTAAATCTTTAGTCTTCTTATTGACTTTACACATTATTGATAAATCCTTTTTCTTCTTATTGAAAGGACACAGTATTGTTAAATTATGTTTCTTCTTATTGACAGTACACAGTATTGATAAATCCTGTATCTTCTTATTGACAGGACACATTATTGATAAATCCTGTATCTTCTTATTGACAGGACACAGTATTGTTAAA
>NW_013917995.1:0-220 GCF_000517525.1 Limulus polyphemus | reverse complement strand
TTCCTAATTTAGCAGTGTAAGACTAGAGGGAAGGCAACTAGTCATCACCACCCATCGCCAACTCTTGGGCTACTCTTTTACCAACGAATAGTGGGATTGACCGTCACAGTATGACGCCCCCACGGCTGAAAGGGCGAGCATGTTTGGTGGGACGGGGATTCGAACCCGCGACCCTCAGATTGCGAGTCGAGTGCCCTAACCACCTGGCCATGCTGGGCCA
>NW_013917994.1:0-220 GCF_000517525.1 Limulus polyphemus | reverse complement strand
CGATATGATGTAACCAAACTGGGATACTTGTCTGGTTTAGGGATTGGACAAACTTGGCGTATTTCCAGACTGAAGGGAGGGTACCTTCATTCCACACTTGATTGAAAAATTCCAGCAGCTTTACCAAAAAACTGAGCGACAGATTTTTATAGATTTTATAAGGAATTTGATCGTCACCAGGGGCCGAGTTTTAGTCGTCTTTATTGCTCGGTTAAGTTCA
>NW_013917993.1:0-222 GCF_000517525.1 Limulus polyphemus | reverse complement strand
GGTTCGGGCATCCTGTAACAAGACATATAAAAATCATGTTTTAAAAGTAGGACTAGGGATGTCGAACTGGTGTTTGGTTCGGGCATCCTGTAACAAGACATATAAAATCATGTTTTAAAGGTAGGACTAGTGTAAGTGTGGATGTCGAACTGGTGTTTGGTTCGGGCATCCTGTAACAAGACATATAAAATCATGTTTTAAAGGTAAGACTAGTGTAAATGT
>NW_013917992.1:0-220 GCF_000517525.1 Limulus polyphemus | reverse complement strand
CCGTAATGTTTTATTACAGTTCTTTAACCTGTAGCTGATGAGGTTTGTTTAATCTTGACTTTACTGAGATTGTTACCGTAATGTTTTATTACACAACTTTAACCTGCGAGCTGATGAGGTTTGTTTAATCTTGACTTTACTGAGATTGTTACCGTAATGTTTTATTACAGTACTTTAACCTGTAGCTGATGAGGTTTGTTTAATCTGGACTTTACTGAGA
>NW_013917991.1:0-220 GCF_000517525.1 Limulus polyphemus | reverse complement strand
CAGGAGAATGTGTTTACAAGCTAGTAGTCGTATACACACAGGAGAATGTGTTTACAAGCTAGTAGTCGTATACACAGGAGAGTGTGTTTACAAGATAGTAGTCGTATACACAGAGAATGTGTTTACAAGCTAGTAGTCGTATACACAGGAGAATGTGTTTTCAAGCTAGTAGTCATATACACAGGAGAATGTGTTTACAAGATAGTAGTCGTATACACAG
>NW_013917990.1:0-219 GCF_000517525.1 Limulus polyphemus | reverse complement strand
GTCTTCAATTATATTATAAAAAGGAAGAGCTTTAAGAATAACATCATCCAAACAAAATTCCAACATATAAAAGGCCATGACGTCTTCTTATCAAATAAACTCCACCTTTTGGGATTGTTTTTACTCTGGGATAGCGAAAGTTAAATTTTTTTTCTTAGCTTTTACAGTGACATAATGTTTTTCGTCAATGCTATAATGTCTCAATTTTGAGTTCTCCAA
>NW_013917989.1:0-286 GCF_000517525.1 Limulus polyphemus | reverse complement strand
TTAGATAAAAAGGAAAGTCTGATATCTGGACTCACATGTCTTGTTAGTAAGACTCGAATATTGTTAGATAAAGAAAGAAAGTCTGGTATCTGAACTCACATGTCTTGTTAGTAAGACTCGAATATTGTTAGATAAAGAATGAAAGTCTGGTATCAGAACTCACACGTCTTGTTAGTAAGACTCGAATATTGTTAGATAAAAAAGGAAAGTCTGGTATCTGAACTCACACGTCTTGTTAGTAAGGCTCGGATATTGTTAGATAAAGAAGGAAAGTCTGGTATCTGAA
>NW_013917988.1:0-240 GCF_000517525.1 Limulus polyphemus | reverse complement strand
AGTGGTGATAGCTGATGTAACCTAACAATGTACAGCCTGGTAGTGGTGATAGTTGATGTAACCTAACAATGTACAACCTGATAATGGTGATAGTTGATGTAGCCTAACAATGTACAACCTGATAGTGGTGATAGCTGATGTAACCTAACAATGTACAACCTGGTAGTGGTGATAGCTGATGTAACCTAACAATGTACAGCCTGGTAGTGGTGATACATTGTTAGGTTACATCAGCTACAG
>NW_013917987.1:0-438 GCF_000517525.1 Limulus polyphemus | reverse complement strand
TAAACACTTGACAGTATTACTACAATAAAGATAAATATAAACTGTCAAGTATTTACTAATACCATGTGAGCAATATTACTAAAATGAAGATAAATATTAACTGTCAAACGTTTACTAATACCATGAGAGCGATATTAATACAATTAAATTAAATATTAACTATCAAACACTTACTAATACCATGAGAGCGATATTACTACAATAAAGATAAATTTTAAGCGCTCTCATGGTATTAGTAAGCACTTGACATTTAAAATTTATTTTTATTGTAGTAATATCACTCTTATAGTATTAGTAAACACTTGATAGTTAATATTTATTTTTATTGTAGTAATATCACTCTTATGGTACTAGTAAACATTTGATAGTTAATATTTATCTTTATTTTAGTAATATTGCTTACATGGTATTAGTAAACACTTGACAGTTAAAATTTAT
>NW_013917986.1:0-522 GCF_000517525.1 Limulus polyphemus | reverse complement strand
GATATCATATCACACTAATACAAGATGTTACAGAATAACAGGCGATATATTATACCACACTAATACAATATGCTTCTGAATAACGGGTGAGATACTATATCATAATAATATAATATGTTACTGAACAACAGGCGATACATTATATCACAATAATACAATATGTTGCTGAATAACAGGCGATATATTATTACACAAAAATACAGCATTTTACTGAATAACGGCGTTATTCAGTAAAATGCGGTATTTTTGTGTAATAATATATCGCCTGTTATTCAGTAATATACTGTATTATTGTTATATAATATCTCACCGTGAGATATTATATCACAATAATACAGTATATTACTGAGTAACAGGCGATATATTATTACACAATATGATAGGTAACGTTTTTCACCACAACAAGTGTTCACTTCTTTATGTAGGTGTGTTAAACAAATTAAATAAGAATGTTTCAAGTACACTTTATTTGTTGCCTTCTGCTCAATATCTGAATTCAAATGTTATTGCCTTTCAAAGTTT
>NW_013917985.1:0-388 GCF_000517525.1 Limulus polyphemus | reverse complement strand
AAAACATACCACTGTTCCACCATACTCGTTGCTACCGGTGGTATTTATGGTATATAACCTGCACCATAAAGAAAAATATACCACAGTTTCCCCATACTCGTAGCTACCGGTGGTATTTATGGTATATAACCTGCACCATAAAAACAAAAAACATACCACTGTTCCAAACCATACTCGTTGCTACCAGTGGTATTTATGGTATATAACCTGCACCATAAAAAATATACCACTGTTTCCCCATACTCGTTGCTACCGGTGGCATTTGTGGTATATAACCTGCACCATAAAAAAATATACCACTGTTTCCCCATACTCGTAGCTACCGGTGGTATTTATGGTATATAACCTGCAACATAAAAACAAAAAACATACCACTGTTCCACCATAC
>NW_013917984.1:0-233 GCF_000517525.1 Limulus polyphemus | reverse complement strand
TGTCGATGAGTGGTTAGGTTACTACTTGGAACTTGTAGAACCTACAGTTGATGAGTGTTAGGTTACTACTCGGAACTTGTAGAACCTACAGTTGATGAGCGTTAGGTTACTACTCGGAACTTGTTGAACCTACTGTCGATGAGTATTAGGTTACTACTTGGAACTTGTAGAACCTACAGTTGATGAGTGTTAGGTTACTACTCGGAACTTGTTGAACCTACAGTCGATGAGTA
>NW_013917983.1:0-220 GCF_000517525.1 Limulus polyphemus | reverse complement strand
GAATAAGAAGATACAGGATTTATCAATACTGTGTACTGTCAATAAGAAGACACAAGATTTAACAATAATGTGTCCTGTCAATAAGAATATACAGGATTTATCAATACTGTGTACTGTCAATAAGAAGACACAAAATTTAACAATACTGTGTCCTGTGAATAAGAAGATACAGGATTTATCAATACTGTGTACTGTCAATAAGAAGACACAATATTTAAAT
>NW_013917982.1:0-303 GCF_000517525.1 Limulus polyphemus | reverse complement strand
ATAACTTATAACACCTGTGTTGTCGTGTTGAAAAGACCTAACATTTCTTATAACACCTGTGTTGTCGTGTTGAACAGACCTAACATTTCTTATAACACCTGTGTTGTCGTGTTGAACAGACCTAACATTCCTTATAAAACCTGTGTTGTCGTGTTGAAAAGACCTAACATTCCTTATAAAACCTGTGTTGTCGTGTTGAAAAGACCTAACATTTCTTATAACACCTGTGTTGTAGTGTTGAACAGACCTAACATAACTTATAACATCTGTGTTGTCGTGTTGAACAGTACTAACATAACTTAT
>NW_013917981.1:0-485 GCF_000517525.1 Limulus polyphemus | reverse complement strand
TGTAGCTTTGTTTGAGTTATAGTAATATCACCTGTAGCTTTGTTTGAGTTATGGTAGTCATCTTCTGTAACTCAAACGAAGCTTGACTACCGATCACCTGTAGCTTTGTTTGAGTTATGGTAGTCGTCACCTGTAGCTTTGTTTGAGTTATGGTAGTACTCACCTGTAGCTTTGTTTGAGTTATGGTAAACAAAGCTACAGGTGATGTTACCACAACTCGAACAAAGCTACAGGTGATGACTACCATAACTCAAACAAAGCTACATGAGTTATGGTAGTCATCACATGCAGATTTGTTTGAGTTATGCAGTCATCACCTGTAACTTTGTTTGAGTTATGGTAGTCATCACTTGTAGGTTTGTTTGAGTTATGGTAGTCATCACCTGTAGCTTTGTTTGAGTTATGGTAGTCATCACCTGTAGCTTTGTTGGGGTTATGGTAGTCATCACTTGTAGCTTTGTTTGAGTTTTGATAGCCATCAACCT
>NW_013917980.1:0-218 GCF_000517525.1 Limulus polyphemus | reverse complement strand
TATAACACGTCTGACCAGTGTATCTTATATAACACGTAAGACCAATGTATTTTATATAACACGTCTGACCAGTGTACCTTATATAACACGTCTGACCAGTGTATCTTATATAACACGTCTGACCAGTGTATCTTATATAACACGTAAGACCAATGTTTCTTCTATAACACGTCAGACCAGTGTACCTTCTATAACACGTCTGACCAGTGTATCTTCTA
>NW_013917979.1:0-220 GCF_000517525.1 Limulus polyphemus | reverse complement strand
TTTTGTCAAATCAAGCTATACCTTACAACTCCCCATCTTGTCCTGACATATAACTAGCATCATATTTTGTCAAATCAAGCTCTACCTTACAACCCACATCTTTTCCTGACATATAAATAGCATCATATTTTGTCAAACCAAGCTATACCTTACAACCCACATCATGTCCTGACATATAACTAGCATCATATTTTGTCAAATCAAGCTCAACCTTACAACT
>NW_013917978.1:0-220 GCF_000517525.1 Limulus polyphemus | reverse complement strand
TACCCTTCTTTACCGTAGGCTAGTTCGTGGAACACTGTAAAAACAATAATAATAATAATAAAGTAAAAGTGCTAAAGATGTATACCTACCCTTCTTTACCGTAGGCTAGTTGTGGAACACTGTAAAAACAATAATAATAAAGTAAAAGATGCTAAAGATGTATACCTACTCTTCTTTACCGTAGGCTAGTTGTGGAACACTGTGGAAACAATAATAATAA
>NW_013917977.1:0-263 GCF_000517525.1 Limulus polyphemus | reverse complement strand
TAGTTTAATACAGATGAATAGTGGCTGGTAGGTGTTTCATTACATATGGATTGTGGCTGGTAGGTCTTTTATTATAGATGGATAGTGACAGGTAGGTCTTTTATTACAGATGGATAGTGGCTGATAGGTCGATAGATAGTGACTGGTAGGTGTTTTATTATTAATGGATAGTGGCTGATAGGTCTTTTACTATAGATAGAGAGAGGCTGGTAGGTCTTTTATTACAGATGGATTGTGGCTGGTAGGTCTTTTATTACAGATGG
>NW_013917976.1:0-337 GCF_000517525.1 Limulus polyphemus | reverse complement strand
TATAGTAAATAGAACATTACTAGTATAATTAACAAAACATTACTAGAATAGGTAACAGAAAATTACTAGTATACGTAACAGAAAATACTAGTAATGTTTTGTTAATTATACTAGTATGAGGTAACAGAAAATTACTAGTATACGTAACAGAACATTACTAGTATAGGTAACAGGAAATTACTAGTATAGGTAACAGATCATTACTAGTATAATTAACAAAACATTACTAGCATAGGTAACAGGAAATTACTAGTATGGGTAACAGATCATTACTAGTATAGGTAATAGAAAATTACTAGTATAGGTAACAGGAAATTACTAGTATAGGTAACAGATC
>NW_013917975.1:0-220 GCF_000517525.1 Limulus polyphemus | reverse complement strand
CTTAGGTGTTAATGGAGTAGTTGTACCAAGTAAGGCTAAAGATGAGTATGGTGGTAATAAATTCGGTAACTAGAGTTACACCTAAGTGTTCATGGAGTAGTTGTACCAAGTAACGCTAAAGATGAGTATGGTGGTTATAAATTTGGTAACTAGAGTTACACCTACGTGTTCTTGGAGTTGTTTTACCAAATAACGCTAAAGATGAGTATGGGGTTACACA
>NW_013917974.1:0-219 GCF_000517525.1 Limulus polyphemus | reverse complement strand
AAAGGCCATTATGTTAGAATGATGTCTCAGACTGTCCCTGTTTCAAGGTTTCTATAAATGGATAAACATTCCTCAATTTGATTACTAGAGAAATGTAGAAACAAGCCAAAGGCCATGATGTTAGAATGATGTCTCAGACTGTCCCTGTTTCAAGGTTTCTATAAATGGATAAACATTCCTCAATTTGATTACTAGAGAAATGTAGAAACAAGCCAAAGG
>NW_013917973.1:0-218 GCF_000517525.1 Limulus polyphemus | reverse complement strand
AGTGGTTTTGATTGTAAGATAAATCATAAGTACTATGTTAGGTAGTGGTTTTGACTGTAACATAAATCATAAGTAGCTATGTTACGTAGTAGTGGTTTTGATTGTAACATAAATCATAATAGCTATGTTACGTAGTGGTTTTGATTGTAACATAAATCATAAGTAGCTATGTTACATAGTGGTTTTGATTGTAACATAAATCATAAGTAGCTATGTTG
>NW_013917972.1:0-221 GCF_000517525.1 Limulus polyphemus | reverse complement strand
CTGTCGTATCCTAGCGGACTTGGTGAATCGTGATACAGAGTGAAGTCTGCTGTATCCTAGCGGACTTGGTGAATCGTGATACTGAGTGAAGTCTGTCGTATCCTAGCGGACTTGGTGAATCTTGATACTGAGTGAAGTCTGCCGTATCCTTGCGGACTTGGTGAATCTTGATACTGAGTGAAGTCTGCCGTGTCCTAGCGGACTTGGTGAATCTTGATATT
>NW_013917971.1:0-504 GCF_000517525.1 Limulus polyphemus | reverse complement strand
ACTGTAGTATCTATTACAACACCACAGTTTGTTAAACATCAGCACTGTAGTATCTTCACAACAACACAGTTTGTTAAACATCAACACTGTAGTATCTTCACAAGAATGTTTTGTAAAGCATCAGCACTGTAGTATCTTCACTACAACACAGATTGTTAAACACCACCACTGTAGTATCTTCACAGCAATACAGTTTGTTAAACATCAGCACTGTAGTATCTACACTAGAATACAGCTGTGTTGTTGTGTAGATATTACAGTGTTGATGTTTAACAACTGATGTTTAACAAACTGTGTTGTTGTGAATATACTACGGTGTTGATGTTTAACAAACTGTGTTGTTGTGTAGATACTACAGTGATAATGTTTAACAAACTACACAACAACACAGTTTGATAAACGTCAGCACTGTAGTATCTTAACAACAACACAGTTTGTTAAACATCAGCACTGTAGTATCTTAAGAACAACACAGTTTGTTAAACATAAGCACTGCAGTATCTA
>NW_013917970.1:0-220 GCF_000517525.1 Limulus polyphemus | reverse complement strand
TACGCTTTCAGAAAAGCCAATAAAAGAGTAACATAAAACGACCACAAAAATCGCAAAAATGATAATAAAAGGCTAGAATTTTGCATGTAAATTCGCAAGCATGCAACGAACGTTACTGAAAAAATTTCGAGAAGATCCGTCAAATTGGAACGACGTACTGGTACAAAACGCAAAACCTTCCATAACTCCTTTAAAACAAACAGTAGGAAGGTAAAACTCT
>NW_013917969.1:0-219 GCF_000517525.1 Limulus polyphemus | reverse complement strand
ATTAGTACCTTCCAGCAGCTCAGCGGTAAGTCTGCCTTTTAGGTAATGTTCCATTATTAGTACCCTCCAGCAGCTCAGCGGTAAGTCTGCCTTTTGTAATGTTCCATTATTAGTACCCTCCAGCAGCTCAGCGGTAAGTCTGCCTTTTGTAATGTTCCATTATTAGTACCCTCCAGCAGCTCAGCGGTAAGTCTGCCTTTTGTAATGTTCCATTATTAG
>NW_013917968.1:0-221 GCF_000517525.1 Limulus polyphemus | reverse complement strand
GATACTGTGTACTGTCAATAAGAAGACACAAGATTTAACAATACTGTGTACGCTCAGTAAGAAGACACAAGGTTTAACAATATTGTGTACTGTCAATAAGAAGACACAAGATTTAACGATACTGTGTACTATCAATAAGAAGACACAAGATTTAACGATACTGTGTACTGTACAATAAGAAAACACAAAATTTAACGATACTGTGTACTGTCAATAAGAAG
>NW_013917967.1:0-323 GCF_000517525.1 Limulus polyphemus | reverse complement strand
ATGTCATTCTTTACATAAAGTATTTTTACATGTCATTCTTTACATTAAAGTATTTTTACATGCCATTCTTTACATTAAAGTATTTTTACATGTCATTCTTTATCATTAAAGTATTTTTACATGTCATTCTTTACATTAAAGTATTTTTACATGTCATTCTTTATATTAAAGTATTTCTACATGCCATTCTTTACATTAAAGTATTTTTACATGTCATTCTTTATATTAAAGTATTTCTACATGCCCTTCTTTATATTAAAGTATTTTACATGTCATTCTTTATATTAAAGTATTTCTACATGCCATTCTTTATATTAAAGTAT
>NW_013917966.1:0-215 GCF_000517525.1 Limulus polyphemus | reverse complement strand
CTTCGATAGCAACTGAATATGCATCAGGTGGATACAGTGTAAACGAAATGAATGACGGTGCTGCAAGTAGTAAAGTGTCAAACAAGAAACAATTAGTAAATATATTGAATCCATTTTATATGAAAGAAAAATCCATCCAGTTAGAGAAAAATGAAGAAACTAGTTTTACTGATGCAAATGAAAATATAAGGATTAGCTCTTTTAAAAATCCTAAG
>NW_013917965.1:0-220 GCF_000517525.1 Limulus polyphemus | reverse complement strand
CACAAAACAGAAAGCTACACAGAAATGTCCAATAGAACAATATACAATACAAAAAGCTACACATAAATGTCCAATAAAACAATATACAATACAGAAATCTACACAGAAATGTCCAATAAACAATATACAATACAGAAAGCTACACAGAAATGTCCAATAAAACAATATACAATACAGAAAGCTACACAGAAATGTCCAATAAAACAATACAGAAAGCTAC
>NW_013917964.1:0-219 GCF_000517525.1 Limulus polyphemus | reverse complement strand
GAGAGGTACCGAGATTGGTACAGTCATCTGGATTCAAGGCCAGAAAAGGTGAGCTTTCAGAGAGGTTTGAGGGACTTTGCTGGCACTGTAATAAACCTGGGCACAAGAGAGCTCAATGTTGGAAACTTCAACACAGGGGAGACGATACAGCAGGAAAGGCTGCTACCCAGAAAGGTTGTTGGAATTGTGGAAAGCACGGACATTTGAGGAGCCAGTGTA
>NW_013917963.1:0-549 GCF_000517525.1 Limulus polyphemus | reverse complement strand
ATATCTGTCAGTCGCACATATATAACTATAATTCTATGCGAATGATGATAATTACTGTTTTATTGTAACTGATGGCAACTCAGTTTTATCTGTGAGTCAGAAAATGGCTACTGAGCTTCTCTTGCAGCAGTTAATGGGCACCTAAACTCACATGTTTCCACATATTATTATTTCACTGTAGCATGCAAATGAGATTGTAACACACCCTCTTAGTGCAGCTGATTTCCTGTATGTGATTGTTCAATTATCACTTCTTGATTTGGCATTCATTGGGATCCTCAAGGCTAGTGGATATACACAATTTTTCACTCAAGAGTGCAGCACAAAATCAGTAAAAGGTAATATGTGAGAGAAGGAAAAGTATTGTTGCGTCATCGAGATCATGTGATTCTCACGCTCTCTACTTTCTAGAATTATCCTGTACTTTGGCGAATGTTCTAGTTCTTGCTGGATATAGGGTAGGCTGGTATATAAAAGAGGGGAAGGTAATGTGTGGATGGATAGTGTGTAATTGATCTGCAGTCAGAAGTATTATTGACGTTCGTTGAT
>NW_013917962.1:0-220 GCF_000517525.1 Limulus polyphemus | reverse complement strand
GGATATTTTTCCATTAATTTTGCGTCAAAAAAACAATTTTTTCCATTTTCCAAAAAGCAAAGGCTATAGCCCATGTTTTTTACCAAATTTTGAAAAAAATGGTTTTTCTTCATATTTCAATACAAAGATGCCATTGATGTAAGACATTCAAAATAGAGATCCTTTTATGAAAATTCCCAATAGTTATTTCATAATCTCTTACCCAACTTTCGGTTAGTGT
>NW_013917961.1:0-220 GCF_000517525.1 Limulus polyphemus | reverse complement strand
CCCACCACGGATATCGAAACCCAATTTTTAGCTTTGTAAGCTTTCAGAGTGTACCTCTGAGCCACTGGGGGCACAACAAAGAGAAAAGTAACATTTGATTTATTTTCTAAACTTTTCCAAACAAGCACCTTTTTCTTAAAAATAAAAATAAAGTTTCACACTGTTGTGGTAAATTTAAGAAATTCCTCTTGTCACTATTGTTTACGCATATAAACTTGTA
>NW_013917960.1:0-240 GCF_000517525.1 Limulus polyphemus | reverse complement strand
TGGTGGTTAAAATTTCTGTAACTGGAGTTACAACTAGGTTTCATGGAGTATTTGTACCAAGTAAGGCTAAAGATGAGTACGGTGGTAATAAATTCGTTAACTAGAGTTACACCTAGGTGTTCATGGAGTAGTTGTACCAAGTAAGGCTAAAGATGAGTATGGTGGTTATAAATTCGGTAACTAGAGTTACACCTTAGTGTTCATGGAGTAGTTGTACCAAGTAAGGCTAAAGATTAGTAA
>NW_013917959.1:0-219 GCF_000517525.1 Limulus polyphemus | reverse complement strand
AGCTATCCAGCTTTCCTGTCACATAGACACTATGTGTGCTTGCGATTTTACACTTAGCTGTTGAAACTTTCACGATGGGGGTTGATGGGCATCCCTCAACACGAACCACAACTGGTTTCCCCGAGGCTGACTTATTGGTAGTATTCTTCTTACACTGGCTCTTCGTGTGTCCTTGCTCTCCACAGTTCCAAAACCTTTCTGGGTAACAGCCTTTTCCTG
>NW_013917958.1:0-220 GCF_000517525.1 Limulus polyphemus | reverse complement strand
AGACTTACTTAGGACCTAAACCAATAAATCAGGGAGTTAGTCCTAGACTTACTTAGGACCTAAACCAATAAATCAGGGAGTTAGGTCTAGACTTACTTAGGACCTAAACCAATAAATCAGGGAGTTAAGTCTGGACTTACTTAGGACCTAAACCAATAAATCAGGGAGTTAGGTCTAGACTTACTTAGGACCTAAACCAATAAATCAGGGAGTTAGGTCT
>NW_013917957.1:0-218 GCF_000517525.1 Limulus polyphemus | reverse complement strand
GGTGGAGTTTTTTGATATAAAGACTTCATGGCTATTAATAGTTGGAATTTTGTTTGAATGATCTTATTCTTAAAGTTCTTCTTTGTTTATAATATAATTGAAGACAAAAAACAACAACAGTAAATACGACACTAACCGAAACTTTAGTTATAACATATTATGAAATAACTATTGGGAATTTTCATAAAGGGATCTCTATTTTGAAAGTTTTACATCAA
>NW_013917956.1:0-220 GCF_000517525.1 Limulus polyphemus | reverse complement strand
CATAAACACCTAGGTATAACTCTAGTTACCGAATTTATAATCACCATACTCATCTTTAGCCTTACTTGGTACAAATACTCCATGAACACTTAGGTGTAACTCTAGTTACAGAATTTATAACCACCATACGCATCTTCAGCCTTACTTGTTACAACTACTCCATGAACACATAGGTGTAACTCTAATTACCGAATTTGTAACCACCATACTCATCTTTAGC
>NW_013917955.1:0-220 GCF_000517525.1 Limulus polyphemus | reverse complement strand
GTTATATAATTATGTATCTGTCTGTAGTATCAGTTAGTTATCCGTCATGTACTTCCATATAATGAAATGATTAGTTAAAGATGGTTGACTGTTATATAATTATCTGTCTATCTATAGCATCAGTTAGTTCACCGTCATGTACTTCCATATAATGAAATGATTGGTTAAAGATGGTTGACTGTTGTATAATTATGTATCTATCTGTAACATCAATTAGTTA
>NW_013917954.1:0-307 GCF_000517525.1 Limulus polyphemus | reverse complement strand
AGCTGAATGATACTGTCCAAGTAGAGATTGTGGTACACATCATTCAGCTGTGTACCACAATCTCTACTTGGACAGTATCATTCAGCTGCTGTCCAAGTAGAGATTGTGGTACATAGCTGAATGATACTGTCCAAGTAGAGATTGTGGTACACAACTGAATGATACTGTCCAAGTAGAGATTGTGGTATATAGCTGAATGATACTGTCCAAGTAGAGATTTTGGTACACAACTGAATGATACTGTCCAAGTAGAGATTGTGGTACACAACTGAATGATACTGTCCAAGTAGAGATTGTGGTACACAAC
>NW_013917953.1:0-220 GCF_000517525.1 Limulus polyphemus | reverse complement strand
GGATCTATACATAGTTTGTTTTAAGTAGTTTAACTAATTATTTTAATTCAACTTAATTAGTCGAAATCATTTTTACAGTTCATGTGCAAAACGAACCAGTTGATCAGATCTATACATAGTTTGTTTTAAATGGTTTTAATTGTTTTAATTCAACTTAATTAGTCGAACTCATTTTTACAGTTCATGTTCAAAACGAACCAGTTGATCGGATCTATACATA
>NW_013917952.1:0-220 GCF_000517525.1 Limulus polyphemus | reverse complement strand
CTCTGGTTACCGAATTTATAACCCCCATTCTCATCTTTAGCGTTATTTGGTACAACTACTTCATTAACACTTAGGTTTTACTTTGATTACCGAATTTATAACCCCCATACACATCTTTAGCGTTATTTGGTACAACAACTCCACGAACACCTAGGTGTTACTCTAGTTACCGAGTTTGTAACCACCATACTCATCTATAGCGTTATTTGGTATAACAACT
>NW_013917951.1:0-220 GCF_000517525.1 Limulus polyphemus | reverse complement strand
AACTCAACTTAAACCAACCCCTGGATTGTCAACTACTGCTCAACTCTCAACTCAACTTAAACCAACCCCTGGACTGTCAGCTACTACTCAACTCTCAACTTAAACCAACCCATGGACTGTCAACTACTGCTCAACTCTCAACTCAACTTAAACCAACCCCTGGATTGTCAACTACTGCTCAACTCTCAACTCAACTTAACCCAACCCCTGAATTGTCAGC
>NW_013917950.1:0-221 GCF_000517525.1 Limulus polyphemus | reverse complement strand
TATTAACAACACCTAACCTGATGATTGGTAGAATATTAACAAACCTAACTGATGATTGGTAGAATATCACCAACACCTAACTGATGATTGGTCCAATATCACCAACACCTAACTGATGATTGGTCCAATATTACCAACACCTAACTGATGATTGGTACAATATTAACAAAACCTAACTGATGATTGGTACAATATCACCAACACCTAACTGATGATTGGTA
>NW_013917949.1:0-280 GCF_000517525.1 Limulus polyphemus | reverse complement strand
TTAATAGTTGTACATATATATGTGTGTAACACCTACCTTAGTTAATAGTTGTACATATATGTGTGTAACACCTACCTTAGTTAATAGTTGTACATATATATGTGTGTGTAACATCTACCTCAGTTAATAGTTGTACATATATATGTGTGTATAACACCTACCTTAGTTAATAGTTGTACATATATATGTGTGTGTAACACCTACCTTAGTTAATAGTTGTACATATATATGTGTGTGTAACACCTACCTCAGTTAATAGTTGTACATATATATGTGTGTG
>NW_013917948.1:0-218 GCF_000517525.1 Limulus polyphemus | reverse complement strand
GTTGATAATCTTAAAAAGCGATGTTGTATTATAAGTTGATAATCTTATAAAGCGATGTTGTATTATAAGTTGATAATCTTATAAAACGATGTTGTATTATGAGTTGATAATCTTATAAAGCGATGTTGTATTATAAGTTGATAATCTTATAAAACGATGTTGTATTATAAGCTGGTAATCTTATAAAACAATGTTGTATTATAAGTTGATAATCTTAT
>NW_013917947.1:0-220 GCF_000517525.1 Limulus polyphemus | reverse complement strand
CCTTCCATTCATTCAAACAATTCAATATTTTTCCTCTAATTAAAAGATGAAATTTAATGGAGTACTTGAATTGAGTTCTATTAGGAGATATATAAATATTTCAATAAATACCTTTCATTCATTCAAACAATTCAATATTTTTCCTCTAATTAAAAGATGAAATTTAATGGAGTACTTGAATTGAATTCTATTAGAAGATATACAAATATTTCAATAAATA
>NW_013917946.1:0-308 GCF_000517525.1 Limulus polyphemus | reverse complement strand
TACAGGAAGACACTAGGTTATATTGTTGTGTTAAACGTTCCTCATACGGGAAGACACTAGGTTATATTGTTGTGTTAAACGTTCCTCATACGGGAAGATACTAGGTTATATTGTTGTGTTAAACGTTCCTCATACAGGAAGACACTAGGTTATATTGTTGTGTTAAACGTTACTGATACAGGAAGACACTAGGTTATATTGTTGTGTTAAACGTTACTAAAATATAACCTAGTGTCTTCCTGTATGAGGGTTGTGTTAAACGTTCCTCACCTAGTGTCTTCCCGTACAATATAATTGTGTTAAACGTT
>NW_013917945.1:0-220 GCF_000517525.1 Limulus polyphemus | reverse complement strand
AATATTCTGTAGTTAGGTTGTATAGCACAGACACACCAGTAAACAATATTTTGTAATTATGTTGTATAGTACTGACACATCAGTAAACAATATTCTGTAGTTAGGTTGTATAGCACAAACACACCAGTAAATAATATTCTGTAGTTAGGTTGTATAGCAGAAACACACCAGTAAATAATATTCTGTAGTTAGGTTGTATAGCAGAAACACACCAGTAAAT
>NW_013917944.1:0-317 GCF_000517525.1 Limulus polyphemus | reverse complement strand
CCCGTTACAGCAAGCTTAGGAAGTTCCAGTCATATTCTGAAAGTTTGTCTCTTTTGTCTCTCACTCAAGGCTGGAGCCTAAGAAGATTTTACTTACCTTGTGTCTCTCACTCAAGGCTGGAGCCTAAGAAGATTTTACTTACCTCGTTACAGCAAGTTTAGGAAGTTTCAGTCATATTCTGAAAGTTTGTCTCTCACTCAAGGCTGGAGCCTAAGAAGATTTTACTTACCTCTTTACAGGAAGTTTAGGTAGTTTCAGTCATATTCTGAAAGTTTGTCTCTCGCTCAAGGCTGGAGCCTAAGAAGATTTTACTTACC
>NW_013917943.1:0-331 GCF_000517525.1 Limulus polyphemus | reverse complement strand
CGTGTACAAAGAATAGCTTTAAAAATGAGATTCTTCAAACAATGTCCTAACATCTAAAAGGCCATGACGTCTTCTTTTAAAATTAACACCACCTTTTGGATCGTTTTAACCTGTGTTTATGAAAGTTCAATTTCTTTTAGCATTTTACCGGACATAATATTTTTCGTTAAGGGTATAATGTCTCCATTTTGAGTTGTCCTACGAAATAAGCACTATCTGATATTTTTCTATTAATTTTGCGTCAAAAAAACACTTTTTCATTTTTCCAAAAAAAAATTGATATTTTCATCATAAAGCCAAGGCTATAGCCCACGATTTTACCAAAATTTTA
>NW_013917942.1:0-575 GCF_000517525.1 Limulus polyphemus | reverse complement strand
CTTGTGTCTTCTTATTGACAGTACACAGCTATTAGTTAAAACTTGTGTCTTCTTATTGACAGTACACAGTATTGTTAAATCTTGTGTCTTCTTATTGACAGTACACAGTATTGTTAAATATTTTGTCTTCTTATTGATAGTACACAGTTTCGTTAAATCTTGTTGGTTGTTATTAACAGTACAATGTGTACTATCAATAACAAGCCATAAGATTTAACGATACTGGTATCGTTAAATCTTCTGTCAATAAGAAGACACGTTTTAACAATGCTGTATAAAGACACAATGTACTATCAATAACAGTACCGTTAAATCATGTGTCTTCTTATTGACAGTACACAGCATTGTTAAAACTTGTGTCTTCTTATTGACAGTACACAGTATCTATATATGTACACATACGTGAAATTACCATCCGAGGTAATGTATACCTCATTTACCCATGACATCTGAAAGCTGTAGGACTTCAATCAGAAGTATGCCACCTTTTCTAGAAAATCCTTTAAAATTGAAGTGCTTATATTTTCTGTTTTCATTGTTCAAACTTTTTGTTGTATTCCTGCTATCTAAAACCC
>NW_013917941.1:0-220 GCF_000517525.1 Limulus polyphemus | reverse complement strand
GATACTGTATACTGTCAATAAGAATACACAAGATTTAACGATACTGTGTAATGTCAATAAAAAGACTCAAGATTTAACGATACTGCGTACTTTCAATAAGAATACACAAAATTTAACGATACTGTGTACTGTCAATAAAAAGACACTAGATTTAACGATACTGTGTACTGTCATAAAGAAGACACAATATTCAACGATAATGTATACTGTCAGTAAGAAA
>NW_013917940.1:0-449 GCF_000517525.1 Limulus polyphemus | reverse complement strand
TAGAGGGAGTTAGCTGCACTAGTATAGATGGTGCAGTATGATTGGTGGAGGGTAGTCATTACAGTAGAGGGAGTTAGCTGCACTAGTATAGATGGTGCAGTATGATTGGTGAGGGTAGTCATTACAGTAGATGGAGTTAGCTGCACTAGTATAGATGGTGCAGTGTGATTGGTGGAGGGTAGTCATTACAGTAGATGGAGTTAGCTGCACTAGTATAGATGGTGCAGTGTGATTGGTGGAGGGTAGTCATTACAGTAGAGGGAGTTAGCTGCACTAGTATAGATGGTGCAGTATGATTGGTGGAGGGTACTCATTAGAGCAGAGGGAGTTAGCTGCACTAGTATAGATGGTGCAGTATGATTGGTGGAGGGTAGTCATATGATCAGCATGTTCTGAAATGGCACAACACTGATGGGATATAAAAGACTGGTGTGCTGTTAGTGAAAAAT
>NW_013917939.1:0-219 GCF_000517525.1 Limulus polyphemus | reverse complement strand
AACAATACTAGTGTACTATCAATAAGAAGACACAAGATTTAACAATACTGTGTCTTTCAATAAGAAGACACAAGATTTAACAAAACTATGTACTGTCAATAAGAAGACACACGATTTAGGCAATACTGTGTACTTTCAATAAAAGACACAAGATTTAACGATACTGTGTACTGTCAATAAGAAGACACAAGATTTAACGATACTGTGTAATGTCAATTA
>NW_013917938.1:0-220 GCF_000517525.1 Limulus polyphemus | reverse complement strand
CGAGGCTGAAGGGAGGGTACCTTCATTCCATACCTTATTGAAATATTCCAGCAGCTTTAACAAAAAATTGGGCAAAAGATTTTTATAGATTTTATAAGGAATTCGATCGTAACCAGGGGCAAAGTTTTTAGATGTCTTTATTGCGCAGTTAATTTCATCAATCGTGAATTGGGCAATCAACCCTTTACTATTGTTTGGCTTTTTTGTAAAGGTGGCATAG
>NW_013917937.1:0-220 GCF_000517525.1 Limulus polyphemus | reverse complement strand
AATTACACACATTGCACAACTACTGGAAGTATCAGAAAGTTTGTTTGAATTTATGCACAAAACTACACAATGGACTTTCTGTGCTCTGCTCACCATGGGGATTTTTTCAAAGGTCACCACCTTCAAGAATTGTACCTATATTCAAAGAGGAACATCCAACCTGTAAAAATATATTTCACTCACGATTTTATTGGCCCTTGCGTCTGGAGTTAGAATGTAC
>NW_013917936.1:0-220 GCF_000517525.1 Limulus polyphemus | reverse complement strand
ATAGTTGTTGAACATTATTTGGTAAGTCAGCGATAACTTACAACACAAAAACAACAACGAGGTTTTCTTATATCCTACATAACCTTCTCTGTAACTCAGCGACATGTTACATGAATTCCAAGCAGTAGGTAGTTGAGAATGTAACATAGTTGGTTAACATTATTTGGTAAGTCAGCGATAACTTACAACACAAAAACAACAACGAGGTTTTCTTATATAC
>NW_013917935.1:0-220 GCF_000517525.1 Limulus polyphemus | reverse complement strand
ATGAAGTACAGTATTAGTGGTGTATGAAGATCTATGAAGTACAGTATTAGTGGTGTATGAAGATCTATGAAGTACAGTATTAGTGGTGTATGAAGATCTATGAAGGCCCTAGGGCAATATCATTTTGTTCTCTTCCCATAACTCAGTCCTCTTACAAAAATAAATAAATAGATGAATGACCAAAAATTGACATTCCATTAAATAACACCGACCAATTGTC
>NW_013917934.1:0-220 GCF_000517525.1 Limulus polyphemus | reverse complement strand
CTATAGTTACACCTAGGTGTTCATGGAGTAGTTGTACCAAGTAAGGATAAAGATGAGTATGGTGGATATAAATTCGGTAAATAGAGTTACTCCTAGGTGTTCAAAGAGTACTTGTGCCAAATAAAGCTAAAGATGAGCATGGTGCTTATAAATTCTGTAACTAGAGTTACACCTAGGTATTCGTGGAGTTAATGTACCAAATAACGCTAAAGATGAGTAT
>NW_013917933.1:0-220 GCF_000517525.1 Limulus polyphemus | reverse complement strand
TATAATAAATCAACAATACAGTCACGATGTTTTCAGTAAAATATAATAAATCAACAATACAGTAACGATGTTTTCAATAAAATATAATAAATCAACAATACAGTCACGATGTTTTCAGTAAATATAATAAATCAACAATACAGTAACGATGTTTCAGTAAAATATAATAAATCAACAACACAGTCACGATGTTTTCAGTAAAATATAATAAATCAACAAT
>NW_013917932.1:0-220 GCF_000517525.1 Limulus polyphemus | reverse complement strand
GGAATATGGGAAAACTCCAAAAAGAAGGTGTTTGTTTGGGTGCCTCACTAACTCTCCGATGATCATCGTTTCCAATGTGTGAACATTGCTTCATCTCTCCTGGCACGTAATGCACGTGAACCATTTTTGGACAGAATTGTCACAGGTGATGAAAAATGTGAATATTAAATGCCAAAAACAATGGCTCAGTCCTAGACAAAAACCACTTCCGACCCCAAAA
>NW_013917931.1:0-387 GCF_000517525.1 Limulus polyphemus | reverse complement strand
TTAAATCTTGTGTCTTCTTATTGACAGTACACAGTATTGATAAATCCTCTATCTTCTTATTGACAGGACACAGTATTGATAAATCCTGTATCTTCTTATTGACAGGACACAGAATTGATAAATCCTGTATCTATCTTCTTATTGACAGGACACAGTATTGTTAAATCTGTATCTTCTTATTGACAGGACACAGGATTGTTAAATCTTGTGTCATCTTATTGACAGTACACAGTACTGATAAATCCTGTATCTTCTTATTGACAGGACACAGTATTGATAAATCCTGTATCTTCTTATTGATAGGACACAGTATTGATAAGTCCTGTATCTTCTGATTGACAGGACACAGTATTGTTAAATTTTGTGTCTTCTTATTGACAGTACACA
>NW_013917930.1:0-220 GCF_000517525.1 Limulus polyphemus | reverse complement strand
CAGGTATGGCTCAGAGTACTGATAGTATTTGGAAGGAAGAATTGAATGGAGAGGTATAGCTCAGAGTACTGAGAGTATTTGGAAAGAAGAATTGAATGGACAGGTATAGCTGAAAGTACTGAGAGTATTTAGAGGAAGAATTGAATGGACAGGTATGGCTCAGAGTACTGAGAGTATTTGGAAGGAAGAATTGAATGGGCAGGTATAGCTGAGTACTGAC
>NW_013917929.1:0-220 GCF_000517525.1 Limulus polyphemus | reverse complement strand
GTATTTCTGTTTTCTCTTAGCTGCAAGCCTTTTGAGTCTTTGGCATCTTGCACATTGTACCATCACTGTTTCTGAAGACCTATTTCCTCTTACTTCTCACTTGTGGTGCTGTTGTTTTAATATTTGCATTATATATTTTTCCCACACTCTATTTCATTGCTCTTGCATTCTTTCCTATCGTGACCAGTACTCCATTCTTAATACTTTGGCTGCTTAGGAA
>NW_013917928.1:0-220 GCF_000517525.1 Limulus polyphemus | reverse complement strand
TATGACACTGAGTGAACCGACCAAATAGTAGATAGCCTTAAATAAAATGTTTTAACCCTATATCATTGAATAAACAACCCAAATTGTGGATAGCCTTAAGTAAAACGTTTTATAATCCTATGACACTGAGTGAATCGACCAAATAGTAGATAGCCTTAAATAAAATGTTTTGTAACCCTATATCATTGAATAAACAAACCAAATTGTGGATAGCCTTAAA
>NW_013917927.1:0-220 GCF_000517525.1 Limulus polyphemus | reverse complement strand
CTGAAGGGAAGAGCATCTCATTCAATTGTTGTGATAGTCGTGGTTGGCCCTATCTGAAGGGAAGAGCATTGCATTCAATTGTTGTGATAGTCGTGGTTGGCACTATCTAAAGGGAAGAGCATTGCATTCAATTGTTGTGATAGTCGTGGTTGGCCCTATCTGAAGGGAAAAGCATCTCATTCAATTGTTGTGATAGTCGTGGTTGGCCCTTTCTGAAGAG
>NW_013917926.1:0-215 GCF_000517525.1 Limulus polyphemus | reverse complement strand
GTAGTAACATACCAATGTCAAAGACCAACATTAAACCAACAGTAGATATTAACGACATTTAAACAGGTAGTAACATACCAGTGTCAAAGGACCAACATTAAACAACAGTAGATATTAACGACATTTAAACAGGTAGTAACATACTAGTGTCAAAGACCAACATTAAACAACAGTAGATATTAACGACATTTAAACAGGTAGTAACATACCAATGT
>NW_013917925.1:0-218 GCF_000517525.1 Limulus polyphemus | reverse complement strand
ATTGGCTTCTGCTTCATGTGGGGTTCATCGCTTCATCAGTAAATGTCCCATCATCGGTAACAGTCACTTCAGTGGTAGTAATTTCATCAAGGGCTTCACTGTTTCCCTTCTCAAAACTGAGTAGAGTTTCTTCTTCTTCGCAGTGGTTTTTCAGGTGACATGTCTTCAGCAGCGTCATTTGTTCTGTTCTTCACTTCGTCCCAACTGAAATGTCCTGG
>NW_013917924.1:0-220 GCF_000517525.1 Limulus polyphemus | reverse complement strand
CCATACGTGTTTCCTTGGGTTGTGCCATCACAGTTTGTTCTCTCTACCTGTCTCCTGGGGAGACTTATAATCAATCGGACCTTGATGCTCTCGTTGACCAGTTGCCACCTCCCTTTTTACTTTTGGGAGACTTAAATGGACACAACCCTCTCTGGGGTGGTGCTGATATTGATGGGAGGGGTCGTTCCATAGAGCGCATGCTCTCAGATTACAACCTTTC
>NW_013917923.1:0-218 GCF_000517525.1 Limulus polyphemus | reverse complement strand
AGCTAAACCCTAATGCAGGCATATTCAGTCCCGTAAGAAGTCACATCCCAGATATGTCAGTAATAGGAGTGATCCAGTGCGATGGAAGCCACAGGAATTCGATGGGAATGCACCGTGCGAAGCATATAGAGCACAATTTGAGCAACTGGCAGAGATGAATGGATGGACAGAGGAGCAGAAAGCTGTATATCTGGCAACGAGCTTGAAGGGACAACCAC
>NW_013917922.1:0-220 GCF_000517525.1 Limulus polyphemus | reverse complement strand
TTCTTATTGACAGTACACAGTATAGTTGAATCTTTTGTCTTCTTATTGACAGTACACAGTATAGTTAAATCTTGTGTCTTCTTATTGACAGTACACAGTATCGTTAAATCATGTGTTTTCTAATTGACATTACACAGTATCGTTAAATCTTTTGTCTTCTAATTGACATTACACAGTATCGTAAAATCTTGTGTCTTCTTAATGACAGTACACAGTATCG
>NW_013917921.1:0-222 GCF_000517525.1 Limulus polyphemus | reverse complement strand
CAAGATTTAACAATATTGTGTACTGTTAATAAGAAGACACAAGATTTAACGATACTATGTACTGTCAATAAGAAGACACAAGATTTAACGATACTGTGTACTTTCAATAAAAAGACACAAGATTTATCGATACTGTGTACTGTCAATAAGAAGACACAAGATTTAACGATACTGTGTACTGTCAATAAGAAGACACAAGATTTAACAATATTGTGTACTGTT
>NW_013917920.1:0-220 GCF_000517525.1 Limulus polyphemus | reverse complement strand
TGATGTTAGAAAAACAAGCAAGTTCAATAAGTTTTGATACAAAATGATAAAAACCCTATAACCAGAGTGCTTTCAAAAGGTCGACCTTTGTTCTTCAGGAGCAAACTGGGAATGATTCAAAAACATATTCATGATGTTAGAAAAACATTCAAGTTCAATAATTCTTGATACAAAATGATAAAAACCCTATAACCCGAGTGCTTTCAAAAGGTGGACCATT
>NW_013917919.1:0-239 GCF_000517525.1 Limulus polyphemus | reverse complement strand
AAAAGACATTTAAAAAACGTAATATCAAAACTCATAAGCCATAATTGTTAGTTCGTAAAATCCTATATAAATATTGGGTCACTGTGATGAAAAAAGACATTTTAAAAAAACCGTAATATCAAAACTCATAAGCCATAATTGTTAGTTCGTAAAATCCTATATAAATATCGGGTCACTGTGATGAAAAAAGACATCTAAAAAAACGTAATATCGAAAATCGTAAGCCATAATTGTTAGTT
>NW_013917918.1:0-219 GCF_000517525.1 Limulus polyphemus | reverse complement strand
CGGAAGCCCTTATTAAGACCTGCCAACATAGTCAGACGAAAAAAGTGGGCAAGTCATATGACGAACAAGCCTCTGGACTTTTGAAAGACCGTATTGTTCTCAGACGAATCACGATTCGCTCAATTTTCGAACAGTGGAAGGATATGGGTCTAGAGAATGCCTCACCTAGAGTTTTGGCCCAACAGATTGCAGCCAACTGTGAAGCATGATGGTTTCAGT
>NW_013917917.1:0-714 GCF_000517525.1 Limulus polyphemus | reverse complement strand
ACTGGATAGTTAGGTTTTTCTAAGAATAAACTAAACACACAACCAGTGTCACACTGGATAGTTAAGTTTTTCTAAGAATAAACTAAACATAGAACCAGTGTCACACTGGATAGTGAGGTTTTTCTAAGAATAAACTAAACACAATCCTTAGAAAAACTTAACTACCCACGTGACACTGGTCCTGTGTTTAGTTTATGTGTTTAGTTTATTCTTAGAAAAACCTCACTATCCAGTGTGACACTGGTTCTATGTTTAGTTTATTCTTAGAAAAACTTAACTATCCAGTGTGACACTGGTTGTGTGTTTAGTTTATTCTTAGAAAAACCTAACTATCCAGTTGGATAGTTAGGTTTTTCTAAGAATAAACTAAACACAGGACAAGTGTCACACTGGATAGTTAGGTTTTTCTAAGAATAAACTAAACACGGGACCAGTGTCACAGTTGGTAGTTAAGTTTTTCTAAGAATAAACTAAACACAGGACCAGTGTCACACTGGATAGTTAGGTTTTTCTAAAAATAAACTAAACACAGGACCAGTGTCACACTGGATAGTTAGGTTTTTCTGAGAATAAACAAAACACAGGACCAGTGTCACACTGGATAGTTAGGTTTTTCTAAGAATAAACTAAACACAGGACCAGTGTCACACAGGATAGTTAAGTTTTTCTAAGAATAAACTAAACACAGGACCAGTGTCACACTGGATAGTTAGG
>NW_013917916.1:0-219 GCF_000517525.1 Limulus polyphemus | reverse complement strand
GCAACACACTCGTGAAATGGCCCTGAAATTGCATGTCTCTCGTGAAACAATACGTAAACATCTAAGGAAAAGGGAAAACTCCATACAGAAGGTGTTTGGGTGCCTCACGAACTCTCCGATGATCATCGTTTCCAATGTGTGAACGTTGCTTCGTCTCTTTTGGCGCGTAATGCGCGTGAAGCACTTTTGGACAGAATTTTCACCGTGATGAAAAATGGA
>NW_013917915.1:0-220 GCF_000517525.1 Limulus polyphemus | reverse complement strand
CTTTACTTGTACCCTATTCGATCATCCTTGCCCTATAATATTTCACAATCTTTATTTGTACCCCATTCGATCATCCTTGCCTTATAATATTTCACAATATTTATTTGTACCCTATTCGATCATCCTTGCCCTATAATATTTCACAATCTTTACTTGTACCCCATTCGATCATCCTTGCCTTATAATATTTCACAATATTTATTTGTACCCTATTCGATCA
>NW_013917914.1:0-327 GCF_000517525.1 Limulus polyphemus | reverse complement strand
TGACGGTCAATCCCACTATTCGTTGGTAAAAGAGTAGCCCAAGAGCTGGCGGTGGGTGGTGATGACTAGCTGCTTTCCCTCTAGTCTTACACTGCTAAATTAGAGATGGCTAGCGCAGATAGCCCTCGTGTAGCTTTGCGCGAAATTCAAAAACAAAACAAACAAAATCTATCCAGTAAAATCTCTGTCGTAGGGGACTCAATGTCTTTTTAACTCCGAGATGTCCTCCTATTAAAGTATCATGGGATGGACGCAGCACAACTTCCCGTAACTTTCTCGGTATAACCGTTTGCCAAGGTCTTCACTTTCCCATCTGCAGTTTCCCAT
>NW_013917913.1:0-220 GCF_000517525.1 Limulus polyphemus | reverse complement strand
CTTTAATGTGAATTTGCTATAAGAAAACATACACACACACATCATAGACAGTACGTCTATTCTCAATGCTTTAATTATACTTAGAGTCTTCATTGTCAACCTGGAACTAATATAATGATTATATGACTTAATTAGTATCAAAATATCTGTATGATCTTATTGTTCAGATCATATCCTTACAATATATATATATGATCTTATTGTTCAGATCATATCCTTA
>NW_013917912.1:0-220 GCF_000517525.1 Limulus polyphemus | reverse complement strand
AAGGGTTAATGATGGTGAAGTGGAACCAAATATAGATATCAGGGCAGAACAGCAGAAGGACCAGGATTTGAGGCCAATGATTGATTTTCTAAAAGCGAGTGTTGTGCACCCTGCTTGGGAGAAGGTGTCTAGTCTAAGCCCTTTGACAAAGCACTATTGGGCACAATGGGACCAGTTAAAGCTTGCAGATGGTATTCTTGTCCGGAGATGGGAAACTACC
>NW_013917911.1:0-220 GCF_000517525.1 Limulus polyphemus | reverse complement strand
GTGCACTGTCAATAAGAAGACACAAGATTTAACGATACTGCGTACTGTCAATAAGAAGACACAAGATTTAACGATACTGTGTAATGTCAATAAGAAGTCACAAGATTTAACGATAATGTGTACCGTCAGTAAGAAAACAGAAGATTTAACAATAAAGTGTCCTGTCAATAAAAAGACATAAGATTTAACAATACTGTGTACTGTCAATAAGAAGACACAA
>NW_013917910.1:0-220 GCF_000517525.1 Limulus polyphemus | reverse complement strand
ACTCATCTTTAGCCTTAGTTGGTACAACAACTCCACGAACACCTTGGTGTAACTATAGTTACCGAATTTATAACCACCATACTCATCTTTAGCGTTATTTTGTACAACAGCTCCAAGAACAACTAGGTGTAACTCTAGTTCCCGAATTTATAACCACCATACTCATCTTTAGCCTTACTTGGTACAACTACTCTATAAACACCTAGGTGTAACTCTAGTT
>NW_013917909.1:0-397 GCF_000517525.1 Limulus polyphemus | reverse complement strand
CATAGGATACCTACAAACATTATATAACCAATAGTATTAGTGAAAGGAAGAATAAATAAACAAGATAACATACCTTATATTGGGAACCTACAGACATTATATAACCAATAGTATTACTGAAAGGAATAATAAATAAACGAGATAACATACCTTATATAGAGAACCTAGAAACATTAACATAACCAATAGTATTACTGAAACGAACAATAAATAAACGAGATAACATACCTTATATAGGGAACCTACAAACATTATATATATTAAATAGTATTACTGAAAGGAACAATAAATAAACGAGATATCATACCTTATATGGGGAACCTACAAACATTACATATTCAATAGTATTACTGAAAGGAACAATAAATAAACAAGATAACATACCTTATATAGCGAT
>NW_013917908.1:0-220 GCF_000517525.1 Limulus polyphemus | reverse complement strand
TAATTTTAAATACATAAAAAATATTTTTACCATTACTCATAATCAAGAACTCTGCTTTAGTATTGAAGTTTTAAATACATCATAAAATATTTTTAACCTTACTAATCATCAAGAAGTCTGCGTTATTATAGAAGTTTTAAATCCAAAAACAATATTTTTACCATTACTCATCATCAAGAACTATGCTTTAGTATTGAAGTTTTAAATACATCAGACAATA
>NW_013917907.1:0-219 GCF_000517525.1 Limulus polyphemus | reverse complement strand
CAGTACACATACGCTTTCAGAAAAGCGAATAAAAAAGTGACATGAAACGACCAGAAAAGTTGCAAAAGTGATAATAGAAGGCTAGAATTTTGCATGTAAATACGCAAGTATGCAACGAACGTTCATACAAAATTTGGAGATAATCCGTCCAAATGGAACGAAGTACTGATACAAAACGTAAAACTATCCATAACTCCTTTAAAACAAACAGTAGGAAGG
>NW_013917906.1:0-258 GCF_000517525.1 Limulus polyphemus | reverse complement strand
TCTTCTTTTTGATAGTACATAGTATTGTTAAATCTTGGTGTCTTCTTATTGACAGTATACAGTATTGTTAAATCTTGTCTTCTTATTGACAGTACACAGTATTGTTAAATCTTGTGTCTTCTTATTGACAGTACACAGTATTGTTAAATCTTGTGGCGTGTTATTGATAGTACACAGTATCGTTAAATCTTATGGCTTGTTATTGATAGTACACAGTATCGTTAAATTTGTGTCTTCTTATTGACAGTACAGAGTATT
>NW_013917905.1:0-220 GCF_000517525.1 Limulus polyphemus | reverse complement strand
AATACGTTATCTAGTAATAGCTGGATAAGTCAAACTGGGTAATACGTTATCTAGTGTTAGCTGGATAAGTCAAACTGTAAGTGGGTAATAGGTTATCTAGTGTTAGCTGGATAAGTCAAACTGTACGTGGGTAATACGTTATCTAGTAATAGCTGGATAAGTCAAACTGTAAGTGGGTAATACGTTATCTAGTGTTAGCTGGATAAGTCAAACTGTAAGT
>NW_013917904.1:0-232 GCF_000517525.1 Limulus polyphemus | reverse complement strand
GAGACATATGATTAAACCTACCAGTCCAAGCAACTTATTATCTGCCACTAAGTTTGACTGACAGAGACATATGATTAAACCTACCAGTCTAGGTAACTTATTATTGAGTACTAAGTTTGACTGACAGAGACATATGAATAAATCTACCAGTCTAGGTAACTTATTATCGAGCACTAAGTTTTGACTGATTGAGACATATGATTAAACCTACCAGTCAAGGTAACTTATTATC
>NW_013917903.1:0-220 GCF_000517525.1 Limulus polyphemus | reverse complement strand
GAAGACACAAGATTTATAAATACTGGGTACTATAAATAAGAACACACAAGATTTAACAATACTGTGTACTGTCAATAAGAAGACACAAGATTTATAAATACTGGGTACTATCAATAAGAAGACACAAGATTTAACAATACTGTGTACTTTCAATTGAAGACACAATATTTAACGGTACTGTGTACTGTCAATATGGAGACTCAAGATTTAACAACACTAT
>NW_013917902.1:0-302 GCF_000517525.1 Limulus polyphemus | reverse complement strand
TTTTCTATTTTCCAAAAAATTCATATTTTCACCGAAATGCCAAGGCTATAGCCCATGTTTTTTCTCAAATTTTGAAAAAAAATAGTTTTTCCTTATATTTCAATACAATGATGCCATTGATGTAAGACTTTCAAAATGGATATCCTTTCATCAAAACCCCCAATAGTTATTTCATAATCTGTTATCAAAATTTCGATTATCTTCGAATTTACTGTTTTTTGCTTTTTAAAGCTAAAATATATTTGCAACATAAAAGAATACGCTGAGATTTTGTTTGAATAATCTTCGTAAAAGGCCATGAC
>NW_013917901.1:0-316 GCF_000517525.1 Limulus polyphemus | reverse complement strand
ACATTATCGTTGAATATTGTGTGTTCTTATTGACAGTACACAGTATTGTTAAATCTTGTGTGTTCTTATTGACAGTACACAGTATCGTTAAATCTTTTGACAGTACACTGTATCGTTAAATCTTGTGTCTTCTTATTGACAGTACACAGTATCGTTGAATATTGTGTCTTCTTAATGACAGTACACAGTATTGTTAAATCTTGTGTCTTCTTATTGACAGTACACAGTATAGTTAAATCTTGTGTCTTCTTATTGACAGTACACATTATCTTTTAATATTGTGTCTTCTTATTGAGAATACACATTTTGTTAAATC
>NW_013917900.1:0-220 GCF_000517525.1 Limulus polyphemus | reverse complement strand
TTTACAACTACTCTCTGAACACCTAGGTGTAACTCTAGTTACTGAATGTGTAACCCAATACTCATCTTTAGTGTTATTTGGTACAATACTCCACGAACACCTAGGTGTAACTCTAGTTATTGAATTTATAACCACCATACTCATCTTTAGCGTTATTATGTACACCAATTCCACGAACACCTCGGTGAAACTCTAGTTATCGAATTTAAAATCACCATAA
>NW_013917899.1:0-358 GCF_000517525.1 Limulus polyphemus | reverse complement strand
TTAAAACACTTTTGAAGTCTGCTCCCAGATGGAAAAAGTATGTACGCCATATTATTAAAACACTTTTGAAGTGTGCTCCCAGATGGAAAAAGTATGTACGCCATATTATTAAAACACTTTTGAAGTGTGCTCCCAGATGGAAAAAGTATCTAAGCCATATTATTAAAACACTTTTGAAGTCTGCTCCCAGATGGAAAAAGTATGTACGCCATATTATTAAAACACTTTTGAAGTGTGCTCCCAGATAGAAAAAGTATCTACGCCATATTATTAAAACACTTTTGAAGTGTGCTCCCAGATAGAAAAAGTATCTAAGCCATATTATTAAAACACTTTTGAAGTGTGATCCCAGATGGAG
>NW_013917898.1:0-220 GCF_000517525.1 Limulus polyphemus | reverse complement strand
GGTCAGCTCCCGTTGTATTAGTCCAGAAGAAGGATGGGACCCAACGTTGCTGTGTGGACTTCAGGGCTCTTAACAGCATAACCGAAAAAGACTCATACCCACTGCCAAGAATTGATGACACTCTTGATGCCCTAAATGGAGCCAGGTGGTTTTCAACTCTGGACTTAAAGTCAGGTTGCCATCAAGTAGAGATGGCTGAAGCAGAAAGACCCAGGACAGC
>NW_013917897.1:0-394 GCF_000517525.1 Limulus polyphemus | reverse complement strand
GATGATGTGTTCTACCAGACACTGCTGGTTTTACCATAATAAGATGATGTGTTCTGCCAGACACGCCTGGTTTTACCATAATAAGATGATGTGTTCTGCCAGACACTGCTAACTTAGTATGGTAAAACCACATCATGGAGTGTCTGGCAGAACCATCATCTTAGTATGGTAAAACCACGTTCTGCCAGACACTGTTGGTTTTACCATAATAAGATGATGTGTTCTGCCAGACACTCCTGGTTTTACCATACTAAGATGATGTATTCTACCAGACTCTGCTGGTTTTACCATAATAAGATGATGCGTTCTGCCAGACACTGCTGGTTTTACCATAATAAGATGATGCGTTCTGCCAGACACTCCTGGTTTTACCATAATAAGATGATGCGTTCTG
>NW_013917896.1:0-220 GCF_000517525.1 Limulus polyphemus | reverse complement strand
GGAAAGAGTACTGGAAGGCCTACAATGGAGGATAGCCCTAGTGTACCTGGATGATGTCATTGTGTTTGCAACAACGTTTGATGAGGAAATGTCTCGGCTAGAGGAAGTACTCAAGCGTTTGAAAGCAGCAAACCTCAAATTCCATCCTAAGAAATGTCATTTGTTCCAGAAAGAGGTGCTTTACTTGGGTCACATTGTAAGTGAGCATGGTGTAGCGAAC
>NW_013917895.1:0-247 GCF_000517525.1 Limulus polyphemus | reverse complement strand
GGTTAAAGGTGAAAGGGAACGCGGCCCACGCCACCTGCGTAGAGAGCGGCTACTTCTCTTGGCGATCGCAGGACACAGAAAGGTTGGCGTCTAGCTGAAAATAACAGTTAGCATTCTGTTTTCTCAAAAAAACTTTAATCAAGAATATGTTTCGGAAGTGTCTTTAATTAAGAACTTTCTTATTGTTAACTACGCGGTTTTCGTCATTAGTTGTTGAAAATTAGTTTTCATGATCACGGGATAAAAA
>NW_013917894.1:0-220 GCF_000517525.1 Limulus polyphemus | reverse complement strand
TGTGACCTTACTAATTGAAATAACTTAGTTCTAGAAGTGACTCGTGTGACCTTACTAATTGAAATAAACTAGTTCTAGAAGTGACTCATGTGACCATACTAATTGAAATAACTTAGTTCTAGAAGTGACTCGTGTGACCTTACTAATTGAAATAAATTAGTTCTAGAAGTGACTCATGTGACCTTACTAATTGAAATAAATTAGTTCTAGAAGTGACTCA
>NW_013917893.1:0-220 GCF_000517525.1 Limulus polyphemus | reverse complement strand
ATCTAACCTTCAACACAACCTTCATAGATGATAAAGTTCTGTCACAATATCTACATCATAAGTTTACAACTGTTGACTGGATCATTACTTTAGTGTCGTCTAACCTTCAACACAACCTTCATAGACGATAAAGTTTTGTCACAATATCTACATTAGAAGTTTACAACTGTTGACTGGATCATTACTTTAGTGTCGTCTAACCTTGAACACAACCTTCATA
>NW_013917892.1:0-220 GCF_000517525.1 Limulus polyphemus | reverse complement strand
GCTGTGAACGTGGTATTCTTCAAGATTGAAAGATACAGCTGTGAACGTGGTATTCTTCAATACTGAAAGATACAGCTGTGAACGTGGTATTCTTCAATACTGAAAGATACAGCTGTGAACGTGGTATTCTTCAATACTGAAAGATACAGCTGTGAACGTGGTATTCTTCAATACTGAAAGATACAGCTGTGAACGTGGTATTATTCAAGATTGAAAGATT
>NW_013917891.1:0-219 GCF_000517525.1 Limulus polyphemus | reverse complement strand
AATTTTGTTCATTGTTCTTCAGTAAATCTGTAGCAATACCAATTAGACAAGATAAGTATGACATCGTATTGAAGTTAAACAAATCCATTAAACCTGTCTTGAAATTTTTAGACAAAAGTGATACACACACACACACACACACACACATATATTAGGTCGTCAAGAAATTAATGTCGCGTTTTGGAACACATTCATTAATCACCCTCCAAAAACCGTACA
>NW_013917890.1:0-221 GCF_000517525.1 Limulus polyphemus | reverse complement strand
AGTGGCTGGTAGGTTTTTCATTATATATGGATAATGGCTGGTAGGTCTTTTATTATGGATGGATAGTAACTTGTAGGTCTTTTATAATAGATGGATAGTGGCTGGTAGGTATTTTATTATAGATATATAGTGACGGGTAGGTCTTTAATAATAGATGGATAGTTACTGGTAGGTCTTTTATTATAGATGGATAGAGGCGGGTAGGTCTTTTAATATAGATG
>NW_013917889.1:0-231 GCF_000517525.1 Limulus polyphemus | reverse complement strand
GTTTTATAAAATACGAAAAGGCTGTTCGTAATGTTTTATCAGATAAAACACCTCGAAAGAATCCTAATTATAAAAAACGATTAAAAACCATATTAGAATCACGTAAATCGATAACATAGAACACATAAAGCACGCAAAAAGTGATTTTCCTGTTAATAATGTTATAACACCTAGATAAAACTGGAAAAATGCAATATCATACTTAGATAAACGAAACACATTAAAAGATAG
>NW_013917888.1:0-220 GCF_000517525.1 Limulus polyphemus | reverse complement strand
ACAGTATCGTTAAATCTTGTGCGTTCTTATTGACAGTACACATTATTGTTAAATCTTGTGTTTTCTTACTGACAGTACACAGTATCGTATAATCTTGTGTCTTCTTATTGACAGTACATAGTATTGTTATATCTTGTGTCTTCTTATTGAAAGTACACAATATCGTTAAATCTTGTGTCTTCTTATTGACTGTACACAGTATCGTTAAATCTTGTGTTTA
>NW_013917887.1:0-219 GCF_000517525.1 Limulus polyphemus | reverse complement strand
TCTTTACTATAGCAAGGAGTTCCCTCCATGTTACACAGTAGTTCCTCTCTGGTCTACTTAAAACCCTACTGAAGTAGGCCACTACACGTTCGTTTTCGCCCACTTTCTGAGACAACACTCCTCCAATTCAAACATTACTAGCATCACAATCCAGTATGTATGGCAGTGAGGGATCTGGAAGCTTTAAAAGTGGAGTGGAGGCCAATTTTTCCTTCAACA
>NW_013917886.1:0-219 GCF_000517525.1 Limulus polyphemus | reverse complement strand
GTATAGTTAAATCTTGTGTTTTCTTCTTGAAAGTACACAGTATCTTTAAATCTTGTGTCTTCTTATTGACAGTACACAGTATCGTTAAATCTTGTGTCTTCTTATTGACAGTACACAGTATCGTTAAATCTTTTGTCTTCTTATTGACAGTGCAAAGTATCGGTAAATCTTGTGTCTTGTTATTGACAGGACACATTATTGTTAAATCTTGTGTTTTCT
>NW_013917885.1:0-524 GCF_000517525.1 Limulus polyphemus | reverse complement strand
TACTATCCTATCTGGATGAATTGTAAGGTAATACAAGCTATTATCCCAGCTGAATGAATTGTAAAGTAACACTAGCTACTATCCAAGCTGAATGAATTGTAAGGTAACACTAGCTACTATCCAAGCTGAATGAATTGTAAGGTAATACTAGTTACTACCTAACTCGAATGAATTGTAATGGTAACACTAGCTACTATCGAAGCTGAATGAATTGTAAGGTAATTCAAGCTACTAAGTGTTACCTTACAATTCATCCAGATGGGATAGTTGCTTGTATTACCTTACAATTCATCTAGATGGGATAGTAGCTAGTGTTACTTGACAATTCACTCAGCTTGGATAGTAACTAGTATTACCTTACAAATCATTCAGCTTGGATAGTAGCTAGTGTTACCTTACACATCCTACAGCTTGGACAGTAGCTAGTGTTACCTTGCAATTCGTTTAGCTTGCAAGCTACTATTCAAGCTGAATGAATTGTAAGGTAACGCTAGCTACTATCCATGCTGAATGAATTGTAAGGT
>NW_013917884.1:0-220 GCF_000517525.1 Limulus polyphemus | reverse complement strand
ATATAGTCAATATTACTCATCGTCACTGTTGGACTATTTTAATAGAATATAACACACATAGTCAACATTACTCATCGTCAATGTTGGACTATTTTAATAGAATATAACACATATAGTCAACATTACTCATCGTCAATGTTGGACTATTTTAATAGAATATAACACATATAGTCAACATTACTCATCGTCAATGTTGGACTATTTTAATAGAATATAACAC
>NW_013917883.1:0-221 GCF_000517525.1 Limulus polyphemus | reverse complement strand
GTGTTTGGTACTCCTTTATTTTAGGTGGTTTCAATATAGTGTCAGGTACTCCTTTATTTTAGGTGGTTTCAATATAGTGTCTGGTATTCCTTTATTTTAG
This sequence comes from Limulus polyphemus, assembly GCF_000517525.1. NCBI lineage: Eukaryota > Metazoa > Arthropoda > Merostomata > Xiphosura > Limulidae > Limulus > Limulus polyphemus. The sequence continues at coordinate 121 of NW_013917883.1, read as the reverse complement.
GTGGTTTCAATATAGTATTTGGTATTCCTTTATTTTAGGTGGTTTCAATATAGTGTCAGGTACTCCTTTATTTTAGGTGGTTTCAATATAGTGTCAGATATTCCTTTATTTTAGGTGGTTT
>NW_013917882.1:0-219 GCF_000517525.1 Limulus polyphemus | reverse complement strand
AATGGATTGTTGTTATTAAACACTGTTAAAATAGTCACACACACACTGGACTGTTGTTATTAAACACTGATAAAATAGTCCCACCCACTGGATTGTTGTTATTAAACACTGTTAAAATAGTCACACCCACTGGATTGTTGTTATTAGTCACTATTAAAATAGTCACACCCAATGGATTGTTGTTATTAGTCACTATTAAAATAGTCACACACACACTGG
>NW_013917881.1:0-220 GCF_000517525.1 Limulus polyphemus | reverse complement strand
GTCGATGATTAATGTATCCTTCTTGTGTAAAAGACAATATATCATCCTTTAATGTATCTAATTTGCTTTTAAATTTACTAATGTTTTCCATTTGTACTTCTTGCCACTGCTGTAGTCTCTCTTCTTGTTTATTTTCTTTCTCCTCCAATAGTTGTTGTAATCTCTCTTCTTGTTTATTTTGCTGTTCGAGCTGCCACTGTTGCAGGTTTTCTTGCCACTG
>NW_013917880.1:0-220 GCF_000517525.1 Limulus polyphemus | reverse complement strand
AAACATGATTTAACAATACTGTGTACTTTCAATAAGAAAACACAACATTTAACGATACTGTGTACTGTCAATAAGAAGACAAAATAATAAACGATAATGTTTACTGTCAGTAAGAAAAACAAGATTTAACAATAATGTGTCCCGTCAATAAGAAGATACAGTATTCAACGATAATGTATACTGTCAGTAAGAAAACACAAGATTTAACAATAATGTGTCC
>NW_013917879.1:0-262 GCF_000517525.1 Limulus polyphemus | reverse complement strand
TCAATAAGAAGTCACAATTGACAGTACACATTATCGTTGAATGTAAGAAAACACAAGATTTAACAATAATATGTCCTGTCAATAAGAAGACACAAGATTTAACAATATTGTGTACTGTCAATAAGAAGACACAAGATTTAACGATACTGTGTACTGTCAATAAGAAGACACAAGATTTAAAGATACTGTGTACTTTCAATAAGAAGACACAAGATTTAACAATACTGTGTACTGTCAATAAAAAGACGCAAGATTTAAAAAA
>NW_013917878.1:0-220 GCF_000517525.1 Limulus polyphemus | reverse complement strand
ATGCATGGCTACGTTAAAGTAGAACCATCTTCATCTTGGCAAACTTTCTACAGGCCCTACACCGTGCATGGCTACGTTAAAGTAGAACCATCTTCATCTTGGCAAACTTTCTACAGGCCCTACACCGTGCATGGCTACGTTAAAGTCGAACCATCTACATCCTGGCAAACTTTCTACAGGCCTTGCACTGTGCATGGCTACGTTAAAGTAGAACCATCTT
>NW_013917877.1:0-345 GCF_000517525.1 Limulus polyphemus | reverse complement strand
GGAAGACAGGTCAATGTTACCAGGAGCATGTGTCATTATAATCAGGAAGACAGGTCAATGTTACCAGGAACATGTCTCATTATAATCAGGAAGACAAGTCTTATAATCAGGAAGACAGGTCAATGTTACAAGGAGCATGTGTCATTATAATCAGGAAAACAGGTCAATGTTAACAGGAACATGTCTCATTATAACAGAGAAGACAGGTCAATGTTAAGAGCGGCATGTGTCATTATAACAAGGAAGACAAGTCAATGTCACCAGTAACATGTCTCATTAAAACTAGGAAGACAAGTCAATGTTATCAGAAACATGTCTCAATGTCTCATTATAACCAGGAAGACA
>NW_013917876.1:0-220 GCF_000517525.1 Limulus polyphemus | reverse complement strand
TTGTTGTTGTGCAGCCCAGGTATATAACTGTTGTAACGTGTGTTTTGTTGTTGTGCAGCCCAGGTATATAACTGTTGTAACTTGTGTTTTGTTGTTGTGCAGCCCAGGTATATAACTGTTGTAACGTGTGTTTTGTTGTTGTGCAGCCCAGGTATATAACTGTTGTAACTTGTGTTTTGTTGTTGTGCAGCCCAGGCATATAACTGTTGTAACGTGTGTT
>NW_013917875.1:0-220 GCF_000517525.1 Limulus polyphemus | reverse complement strand
TATAACAATATATATATATATCAGATACAACAATGTTTAATGTATAACAATATAGGTATTAGATAAGACACTGTTAGAACAATGTTTAATATATAACAATATATATATATATCAGATACAACAATGTTTAATGTATAACAATATAGGTATTAGATAAGACACTGTTTGATGTATAACAATATAGGTATTAGATAAGACACTGTTAGAACAATGTTTAATA
>NW_013917874.1:0-218 GCF_000517525.1 Limulus polyphemus | reverse complement strand
GAAATCTTTATAACGTCAAGATAGTTATCAAATGTTTCTTAAGAAAAAACTTTATATTTTATCTGTTGTTTTCAATAATTAATCTCTGTACAGGTTCAGTAGATTTGACCGATCTTGCAACCACCATAAAAATTAGGAAATAAATTTATATTATGCCTCTTTCATTTTAGAATGAATACAGATTATAACACAAAAACATAAATGTTCAGACTAAATGG
>NW_013917873.1:0-220 GCF_000517525.1 Limulus polyphemus | reverse complement strand
TGCACTTAGTATGTAAACATAGTTCTCTTGTTTGAACCACCGTCTGCACTCAGTATGTAAACATAGTTCTCTTGTGTTAACCACTACCTGCACTTAGTATGTAAGCATAGTTCCCTTGTGTTAACCACTACCTGCACTTAGTATGTAAACATAGTTCTCTTGTGTTAACCACTACCTGCACTTAGTATGTAAACATAGTTCTCTTGTGTTAACCACTACC
>NW_013917872.1:0-278 GCF_000517525.1 Limulus polyphemus | reverse complement strand
AGTAGAGTTATTTAAAGTTTGTGAATTTTATAACCAAGTATATATAACAATTAGAGGAGTTATTTAAAGTTTGTGACTTTTTTAAACAAGTATATATAACAATTAGAGGAGTTATTTAAAGTTTGTGAATTTTATAACCAAGTATATATAACAATTAAAGGAGTAGAAGTTATTTAAAGTTTGTGAATTTTATAACCAAGTATATATAACAATTAGAGGAGTTATTTAAAGTTTGTGAATTTTATAACCAAGTATATATAACAATTAGAGGAATAGAA
>NW_013917871.1:0-220 GCF_000517525.1 Limulus polyphemus | reverse complement strand
TTCGCGGATAATCAACTGCGTTTACTTATAGCTAGTGTTTCAACTCGGATAATCAGGTGTGTTTTCTTATAGCTAATGTTTCTACTCCGATAATCAGCTGCGTTTACTTATAGCTAGTGTTTCTATTCGGATAATCAACTGTGTTTACTTATAGCTAGTGTTTTTACTCGGACACTCAGCTGTGTTTACTTATGGCTAGTGTTTCTACTTAGACAGTCAG
>NW_013917870.1:0-232 GCF_000517525.1 Limulus polyphemus | reverse complement strand
TTCATTAGCTTCCCGTCATCTCACTGTTGTTCCCTCAGGAGCACCTATATAAAATTCTATTGAACTCAAGGATTGGGCTGGTAATCTCGACGTTTGATAGCTTCCGGTCATCTCACTGTTGTTCCCTCAGGAGCAGCTATATAAAGTTTTATTCAACTCAAGAATTGGGCTGGTAATCTCGACGTTTATTAGCTTCCCGTCATCTCACTGTTGATCCCTCAGGAGCAGCTAT
>NW_013917869.1:0-220 GCF_000517525.1 Limulus polyphemus | reverse complement strand
AGACACAATATTTAATAATACTGTGTACTGTCAATAAGAAGAAACAAGATTTAACGATACTGTGTACTATTAATAAGAAGACACAAGATTTAACGATACTGTGTACTGTAAATAAGAAGACACAAGATTTAACGATACTGTGTACTGTCAATAAGAGGACACAAGATTTAACGATACTGTGTACTGTCAATAAGAAGACACAATATTCAACGATAATGTG
>NW_013917868.1:0-216 GCF_000517525.1 Limulus polyphemus | reverse complement strand
GGTCCTACACAGTATTCAGTTGAAGGACAGTATAACACGGTCCTACACAGTATAACATGCTCCTACACAGTATAACAATGTCCTACACAGTATTCAGTTGAAGGATAGTATAACACGGTCCTACACAATATAACATGGTCCTACACAGTATAACATGGTCCTACACAGTATAACATGGTCCTACACAGTATAACACGGTCCTACACAGTATAACAT
>NW_013917867.1:0-219 GCF_000517525.1 Limulus polyphemus | reverse complement strand
GATACTGTGTACTGTCATTAAGAAGACACAAGATTTAACTATACTGTGTACTGTCAATAAGAAGACACAAGATTTAACGATACTGTGTACTCTCAATAAGAAGACACAAGGTTTAACGACACTGTGTACTGTCAATAAGAAGATACAAGATTTAACAATACTGTGTACTGTCAATAAGAAGACACAAGATTTAAAAATACTGGGTAGTATCAATAAGAA
>NW_013917866.1:0-220 GCF_000517525.1 Limulus polyphemus | reverse complement strand
ATTACAAGTGGTCTTTAGATAGTATGATGTATTGTACAGTGACATGCTGTTGTAATTACAATTGTATTTAATATAACAAGTGAATACACGGGGTCATTTCTGACCTAATGATGTATTCTACAATGACATGTTTTTGTAATTATAACTGTATGTTATATATCAAGTGAATACACGTGGTCTTTATGACCTTATGAAGTATTCTACAATGATATGATGTTGT
>NW_013917865.1:0-220 GCF_000517525.1 Limulus polyphemus | reverse complement strand
ATAAATACCTAGGTGTAACTATAGTTACCGAATTTATAACCGTCATACCCATCTTTAGCCTTACTTGGTACAACTACTCCATGAACACCTAGGTGTATCTATAGTTACCGAATTTATAAGAACCATTCTCATCTTTAGCGTTTTTTGGTACAAGAACTCCACGAACACCTAGGTGTAACTCTAGTTACCGAATGTATAACCACCCTACTCGTTTTTAGCG
>NW_013917864.1:0-220 GCF_000517525.1 Limulus polyphemus | reverse complement strand
GGTGTTCATGGAGTAGTTTTGCCAAGTATAGCTAAAGATGAGTATGGTGGTTATAAATTCGGAAACTACAGTTACACCTAAGTATTTATTGAGTAGTTGCACCAAGTAAGGCTAAATTTGGGTATGGTTATTATAAATTCGGTAACTAGCGTTATACCTAGGTGTTTATGGAGTAGTTGTACCAAGTAAGGCTAAAGATGAGTATGGTGGTTATAAATTC
>NW_013917863.1:0-220 GCF_000517525.1 Limulus polyphemus | reverse complement strand
CAATGATTCAAGACACAGGGATAAAGGAAATCCGAGTTATGAGATCTGTTCGTATTGGACAATGATTCAAGACACAAGGAATACAGGAAATCTGATTTATAAGATCTATTCGTATTTGACAATGATTCAAGACACAGGGAATAAGGGAAATCTGAGTTATAAAGTCTGTTAGTATTGTACAATGATTCAAGACACAAGGAACACAGGAAATCAGAGTTAT
>NW_013917862.1:0-220 GCF_000517525.1 Limulus polyphemus | reverse complement strand
GCATTCCTTGCTTTAACATTGACTGGCTCTACCTCCTGGCACACACCCAACAATGCCCCTTCCTTAAGTGTCTGCTCATATTCAGAGAAATTGGCCACTGTTATAGGTACTACTTGACCTGCTACAAGTGACCTTCCAATCTTCAAATTCCGCTGGCCTGGATGGGTCTTCCATTGCTTCTACAAGCATTGGGCTTCCATGGGATGTCTTTTATTCTTCC
>NW_013917861.1:0-220 GCF_000517525.1 Limulus polyphemus | reverse complement strand
GTCATCCCTAACACTAATATGGACATATTTAACATCAATACAGACATTTATATCATCTATAGTCATCTCTAACACTAATATGGACATATTTAACATCAATACAGACATTTATATCATCTATAGTCATCCCTAACACTAATATGGACTTATTTAACATCAATACAGACATTTATATCATCTATACAGTCATCTCTAATACTAATATGGACATATTTAACAT
>NW_013917860.1:0-220 GCF_000517525.1 Limulus polyphemus | reverse complement strand
ACACTTCCTCTTGGCGTTATGGCAGTCACACTCAGACCCATAAATACGCCCTTTTGGCATTATAGATGACTATGTCATCGCGTGTATTCTGAACCCATTTTAGCATAAAAATATAACCTATATACTTTTGTTGCTCCTTTACTGGGTGTGGTCTCTTTATAATGGTAAGCTTCCCTCTGAATTGTCCTCTGATTTTAAACTTCAATAATGTTGCCAGTAA
>NW_013917859.1:0-220 GCF_000517525.1 Limulus polyphemus | reverse complement strand
TTTCTATGGAATATATAGGGTGGTTAACGTATTATTACACACATTTCTATGGAATATATAGGGTGGTTAACGTATTATTATATATTCTTCTATGGAAGATATAGGGTGGTTAACATATTATTACACACACTTCTATGGAAGATATAGGGTGGTTAACGTATTATTATATATTCTTCTATGGAAGATATAGGGTGGTTAACATATTATTACACACACTTCT
>NW_013917858.1:0-221 GCF_000517525.1 Limulus polyphemus | reverse complement strand
GGAAATAAACTTCATCGTTTTTTCTTTTGTTTTTTGTCAATATCATCTTGTTTCTTCGTTCGGAAATTCTCACAATGCTACACAAGGGCTATCTGTGCATAGCTTCCACTGATGTTGAACCGATAGACTCTTGGATTACTTTTTTTTTCATTGTTACTTTTTTAACGCACCCATGGCCCCAAAGTGTTAAGTGCATTTCTTGTAACAACTCTAGTGAACAA
>NW_013917857.1:0-221 GCF_000517525.1 Limulus polyphemus | reverse complement strand
TCAATAAGAAGACACAAGATTTTACGATACTGTGTACTGTCAGTAAGAACACACAAGATTTAACAATAATGTGTACTGTCAATAAGAAGACACAAGATTTAACGATACTGTGTACTGTCAATAAGAAGACACAAGATTTAACGATACTGTGTACTGTGAATAAGAAGACACAAGATTTAACGATACCTGTGTACTGTCAATAAGAAGACACAAGATTTAAC
>NW_013917856.1:0-220 GCF_000517525.1 Limulus polyphemus | reverse complement strand
TTTCGTCTTATCTAACAGCACCACCTGATCTAACAATAGCGTCTTATCTAACAGCACCACCTGATCTAACAATAGCGTCTTATCTAACAGTACCACCTGATCTAACAATAGCATCTTATCTAACAGTACCACCTGATCTAACAATAGCATCTTATCTAACAGTACCACATGATCTAACAGTATCACCTGATCTAACAGTACCATCTTATCTAACAGTACC
>NW_013917855.1:0-217 GCF_000517525.1 Limulus polyphemus | reverse complement strand
TTTAACAATAAGGTGTTCTGTCAATAAGAAGACACAAGATTTAACAATACTGTATACTATCAATAAGAAGACACACGATTTAGCAATACTGTGTACTATCAATAAAAAGACACAAGATTTAACGATACTATGTACTGTTCAATAAGAAGACACAAGATTTAACGATACTGTGTACTGTCAATAAGAAGACTACAAGATTTTAAGAATACTGTGTACT
>NW_013917854.1:0-220 GCF_000517525.1 Limulus polyphemus | reverse complement strand
AAAAAAAACTGTACCATTTCAACGTTATAGATCTTTTTAGATCTGGAGAGTATATCTTTCACTCACTTTAATTATATAAAAAATAATGGTCATATCATGCCCCGTGATATATTAATTACTTTATGTGTCATTTACTGACTAGATAGGTCAATCAAACAGGTTAGCAAGAAGTGCAAAGATACTTAGGGAATATATTATAAAATATAGCTATTTATACATT
>NW_013917853.1:0-218 GCF_000517525.1 Limulus polyphemus | reverse complement strand
GTTTGAAAGTTCAAAGAAATGATATTCAAGTACCGAAAAGCTTTCTTACTCTCATATCTACAGTAACGTTCAAATGCGCACGAGCTCGGTTGAACGAGAGTGACCACCAAAAGGAGCGAGATAGTCTACAAACAATGTACAAAGTTCACAATGCTGACCCCATGGTTTATTTGGCACAATAAACACAAAAGTATGACTGCAATGAATCAACACATAAA
>NW_013917852.1:0-218 GCF_000517525.1 Limulus polyphemus | reverse complement strand
GATTTATGTGTGTGTCTGTGTAATTAAGAGGTGTGAAAGGCTAACATACTGAAGAAGTGAAATGTTAAGTGACATGTGTGAATATGACAGGAGAGTTATGCGTGTGTCTGTGTAATTGAGAAGTGTGAAAGGCTAACATACTGAAGAAGTGAAATATTAAGAGACTTTTGTGAATATGACAGGAGATTTATGTGTGTGTCTGTGTAATTAAGAAGTGT
>NW_013917851.1:0-230 GCF_000517525.1 Limulus polyphemus | reverse complement strand
ATCTACTGTTTCATGACGTAAATCTGTAGTATTCTGTGTTTAACTCGTAAATAGACCAATACTTATCTACCGTTTCATGACGTAAATCTGTAGTATTCTGTGTTTAACTCGTAAATAGACCAATACTTATCTACTGTTTCATGACGTAAATCTGTAGTATTCTGTGTTTAACTTGTAAATAGACCAATACTTATCTACTGTTTCATGACGTAAATCTGTAGTATTCTGTG
>NW_013917850.1:0-374 GCF_000517525.1 Limulus polyphemus | reverse complement strand
TTATAAACAGAGGGTTTAATACACGTTGCAGTATATTATAAACAGAGAGTTTAATACACGTTCCAATCTCTCTGTTTATAATATCCCTCTGTTTATAATATACTGGAACGTTTATTAAACCCTCTGTTTATAATATACTGGAACGTTTATTAAGTTTAATAAACGTTCCAGTATATTATAAACAGAGAGTTTAATAAACGTTCCAGTATATTATAAACATAGAGTTTAATAAACGTTCCAGTATACTATAAACATAAAGTTTAATAAACGTTCCAGTATATTATAAACAGAGGGTTTAATAAACGTTCCAGTATATTATAAACAGAGAGTTTAATAAACGTTCCAGTATATTATAAACAGAGAGTTTAATAAAC
>NW_013917849.1:0-220 GCF_000517525.1 Limulus polyphemus | reverse complement strand
GTTTATGTAATATATAGAAGAAAATCGATTTTCAATACCTCTATGCCCTTCGCAGTACCTTATTTAGTATTCTACAAAAGGTGTGGGTGCAATATACCAAGCCGTTTTTGTTGAAGGCTGGAAAGAGTATAATGCTAAAAATCTATACTATTATTCTGCTTGTTTGTATGTACGACCGTTACGCTTTCTGACCAAGAACCTGCTGCACAAGCATGCGTAG
>NW_013917848.1:0-220 GCF_000517525.1 Limulus polyphemus | reverse complement strand
GAAGTCAAAGTGACTAAAAGAATTGCTGATGGTGAAGTGGAACCAGGTATAGATATTAAAGCAGAACAGGAAAAAGACCAAGATTTAAAGCCAATAATTGATTTTCTACAAGAAAGTCTTTTTTGCCCTGCTTGGGAGAATGTGTTTAGCTTAAGACCTGTGACCAAGAATTATTGGGCACAATGGGACCAGTTGAAGCTTGAAGATGGTATTCTTGTCT
>NW_013917847.1:0-220 GCF_000517525.1 Limulus polyphemus | reverse complement strand
TTCCATTACTACTCTAAGATCTTATAGCACACAACAGTTTCGCACACTTCCATTACTACTCTGTGATCTTAAAGCATACGACAGTTTCGCACACTTTCATTACTACTCTGTGATCTTATAGAACACGACAGTTTCGCACACTTCCATTACTATTCTAAGATCTTATAGCACACAACAGTTTCGCACACTTCCATTACTACTCTGTGATCTTAAAGCACAC
>NW_013917846.1:0-381 GCF_000517525.1 Limulus polyphemus | reverse complement strand
TTATTAACTACATGTTGGTCTAATACATGTAGTTAATAATAGTTATTAGACCAACATGTAGCTAATAATAGTTATTAAACCAACATTTAGTTAATAGTAGTTATTAGACCAACATTTAGTTAATAATAGTTAATAGACAAACATTTAGTTAATAGTAGTTAATCTAATAACTACTATTAACTACATGTTGGTCTATTACCTACCATTAACTACATGTTGGTCTAATAACTACTATTAACTACATGTTGGTGTAATAACTACTATTAACAAAATGTTGGACTAATAATCAATATTAACTAAATGTTGGTTTAATAACTATTATTAGCTACATGTTGGTCTAATAACTATTATTAACTACATGTAGGTCTAATAACTACTTTT
>NW_013917845.1:0-538 GCF_000517525.1 Limulus polyphemus | reverse complement strand
ATTGATAGTACACAGTATCGTTAAATCTTGTGTCTTCTTATTGACAGTACACAATATCGTTAAAACTTTGTCTTCTTATTGACAGTACATAGTATCGTTATATCTTCTGTCTTCTTATTGACAGGACTCATTATTGTTAAATCTTGTGTCTTCTTATTGACAGTACACAGTATCGTTAAATCTTGTGTCTTCTTATTGAAAGTACACAGTATCGTTAGAACAAGATTTAACGACTACTGTGTACTGTCAATAAGAAGACACAAGATGTACTATCCATAAAAAGACACAGTACGATTTAGCAATGTGTCTCCTTATTGATACTGTCAATAAGAAGACACAAGATTTAACGATACTGTGCACTACTTAGTATCGTTAAATCTTGTGTCTTCTTATTGACAGGACACATTATTGTTAAATCTTGTGTTTTCTTAATGACAGTAAACAGTTTTGTTAAATCTAGTGTCTTCTTATTGACAGTACATAGTATCGTTAAATCTTGTGTCTTCTTATTGACAGTACACAGTATCGTTAAATCTTG
>NW_013917844.1:0-216 GCF_000517525.1 Limulus polyphemus | reverse complement strand
GAAAATACTGGCGAGTTTATTTAAGTAGAGGGTGAGTCTATAAGTGAGGAGAGTAGTGTGTATATGTACGTGGAAAGTATGCTATTGTTTTTTCTGGCACAATTGAAGAATATATGGTACCATTTTTGTCAATACTAAGGGAAGAAAATACTGGCGAGTCTATTCAAGTAGAGGGTGAGTCTATAAGTGAGGAGAGTAGTGTGTATATATACGTGG
>NW_013917843.1:0-220 GCF_000517525.1 Limulus polyphemus | reverse complement strand
CTATATGTACACGTGATAATTCATTCACTTAGTTTAGAGCTGTTCGTCCTTATATGTACACGTGATGACTCATTCATTTAGTTAGAGTTGCTCTTTCCTATATGTACACGTGATGACTCATTCATTTAGTTAGAGCTGTTCTTCCCTATATGTACATGTGATGACTCATTCATTTAGTTAGAGCTGTTCGTCCCTATATGTATACGTGATGACTCATTCA
>NW_013917842.1:0-220 GCF_000517525.1 Limulus polyphemus | reverse complement strand
ATGAATATACAAAAAATAAATACAACAAACATGTTTATTTACCAAAAAGTTATCAAAGAAGGCGACGTTAGCAATAAGATAGTTATATCACACCCAGTGCGCATATATCCGAATCTCACATACTAAGCAGCAAAAAAGATTAGTGAGATTTGTGAAACTGGCATTTAGCTTTTGAGATATAATCAATATTTGCTTTGGAATTGCTGCATCTAACCAAGAT
>NW_013917841.1:0-220 GCF_000517525.1 Limulus polyphemus | reverse complement strand
GCACAGTATCGTTAAATCTAGTGTCTTCTTATTGACAGTACTTGGTATCGTTATATCTTCTGTCTTCTTATTGACAGGACACATTATTGTGAAATCTTGTGTTTTCTTACTGACAGTACACTTTATCGTCGAATATTGTTTCTTCTTATTGACAGTACACAGAATCGATAAATCTTGTGTCTTCTTATTGACAGTACACAGTATCGTTAAATCTTGTGTC
>NW_013917840.1:0-249 GCF_000517525.1 Limulus polyphemus | reverse complement strand
ACTAAAGATGAGTAATTTATAACCACCATCTGTAACTAGAGTTACACCTAGGTATTTATTGAGTAGTTGTACCAAGTAAGGCTAAAGATGAGTATGATGGTTATATATTCGGTAACTAGAGTTACACCTAGGAGTTCGTGGAGTTGTTGTACCAAATAACGCTAAAGAGGAGTATGGTGGTTATAAATTCGGTAACTAGACTTAGGTGTTCGTGGAGTAGTTGTACCAAAAAAGGCTAAAGATGAGTAT
>NW_013917839.1:0-220 GCF_000517525.1 Limulus polyphemus | reverse complement strand
AGTGTATATCGACGAATCCAATTTATCAAAAGCATAATTTGCATAAAATGGACAAAGTTTCATTGAAAGGGCGCGCGCAATCTCGATAATATCCAATTAATGTAAGATTACAAATTAAAATATTAGTCTAATTTATCGTAGTAATTGCTAGTACGTTTAAACCAACCAGTTTCGATTAACAAAATTGTAAATATTGACATTCTGCTGTACCGTACATCAG
>NW_013917838.1:0-220 GCF_000517525.1 Limulus polyphemus | reverse complement strand
CGAAGATGACCTCTCATGTGTAAAATCATGTGATATGTTCTTTGAATTAAGGCTGAGACCCAAATCAGCGTTTCTAAGTCTCGATGTCCAAGACAGCTGACAAGATAATGTTCACAGTTGGTGGTACATCGACTTTTCACTAAGTAGGGGCTGAAATGATTAAAATATTCAGTATAACATAAAATAATTTCTTTATGAAAATAAAAGTTAAAAAGACATT
>NW_013917837.1:0-220 GCF_000517525.1 Limulus polyphemus | reverse complement strand
GGGGAGAACTTCCCAACCCATCTTCATAATCTGTTTTGCATCAAACGTGCCACATGTGAACGTGCATTGTCGTGGAGAAGAAGAACACCTTTCAGATTGGCGAGTGAAGGGCGTTTCTGATGAAGGACTTGATTTAAACGTTCCAGTTGCTGACTATAGATCTCTGCATTGACAGTTCTCTGCCGATTGAAGAGTTAGAAATGAATTACTTCTTTGATGA
>NW_013917836.1:0-221 GCF_000517525.1 Limulus polyphemus | reverse complement strand
GGGCTTTACACGTCTATAGTGTAGTGTTCTGATTTCAGTTAGACATTTATCCAGCCAGGTTTAGGGCTTACACGTCTATAGTATAGTGTTTTGATCTCAGTTAGACATTTATGTAGCCAGGTTTAGGGCTTACACGTCTATAGTGTACTGGTTTGATCTCAATTAGACATTTATCCAGCCAGGTTTAGGGCTTACACGTCTATAGTATAGTGTTTTGATCT
>NW_013917835.1:0-218 GCF_000517525.1 Limulus polyphemus | reverse complement strand
TAACTAATGTGTAACTCGTACCTGGGTAGAACAGGAGGCCGTCACTCTACTTAACTAATGTGTAAGTCGTACCTGGGTAGAACAGGGGCCGTCACTCTACTTAACTAATGTGTAATTCGTACCTGGGTAGAACAGGGTCCGACACTATACTTAACTAATGTGTAAGTCGTACCTGGGTAGAACAGGGTCCGACACTCTACTTAACTAATGTGTAACTT
>NW_013917834.1:0-220 GCF_000517525.1 Limulus polyphemus | reverse complement strand
CCATATTTTGGCCAAAAATTTTTGAGTAAAATTTGGTCAATTTTCTGTACAATTTTATTTTGTTTCTGTTTTATATATATATACCTCTACGAGACGAGACGAAACGATGTTTGTACCCGTACAACGTCGTACAAGACGACAAGCGTTGCATTATTATTATTTTACATGTTAAGAAATTATGAGTTTCATTTCTTAAATCAGTTAACCCACTATTTACTAT
>NW_013917833.1:0-618 GCF_000517525.1 Limulus polyphemus | reverse complement strand
AAAAACATGGGCTATAGCCTTGGCTTTTTGGTGAAAATATGAATTTTTTTGGAAAATGGAGAAAAGTGTTTTTTTGTCGCATTATTAATAGAAAAATATCGGATAGTGCTTATTTCGTCGAAAATCTGAAAATTCAGACATTACTGCATTAACGAAAAATATTTTGTCCCGTGAAAAGCTAAAAAATATTTGAACTTTAGCTAACTCAGAGTAGCTTTAAAAATAAGATTATTCAAGCAAAATCCCAACATCTAAAAGGCCATGACGTCTTCTTATAAAATAAACTCTACCTTTTGGATTATAGTTATTGCGTAATCTGTTATGCAAATTTCGGCTACTTTCGATTTTACTGTTTTTGTTTTGAGTTATATTGTACTCATAGAATAGCTTTTTGATATCCTTTCTTTAAAATTCCCAAATTTTGAAAGTCTTACATCGAGAGCATCTTTGTATTGAAATATGAGGAAAAACAATTTTTTTGAAAATTTAAGCAAAAACATGGGCTATAGCCTTGGCTTTTTGGTGAAAATATGAATTTTTTTGGAAAATGGAAAAAAGCGTTTTTTTGTCGCAATATTAATAGAAAAATATCAGATAGTGCTTATTTCTTCGAAGATC
>NW_013917832.1:0-220 GCF_000517525.1 Limulus polyphemus | reverse complement strand
AATTGTGCACCAACTGTCTTATTCGAGGTAAATTTGGTAGAAACAATTGTACACCAACTTTCTTATTCGAGGTAAATTTGGTAGAAACAATTGTACACCAACTGTCTTATTGGAGGTAAATTTGGTAGAAACAATTGTACACCCACTTTCTTATTCGAGGTAAATTTGGTAGAAACAATTGTACACCAACTGTTCTATTGGAGGTAAATTTGGTAGAAAC
>NW_013917831.1:0-220 GCF_000517525.1 Limulus polyphemus | reverse complement strand
TTAAAGATGAGTGTGGTGGTTATAAATTCGGTAACTAGAGTTACTCCTAGGTGTTCATGGAGTAGTTGTACCAAGTAAGGCTAGAGATGAGTATGGTGGTTATAAATTCGGGAACTAGAGTTACACCTAGTTGTTGATGGTGTCGTTGTAACAAGTAAGGCTAAAGATGATTATGATGGTTATAAATTCTGTAACTAGAGTTAAACCTAAGTGTTCATTT
>NW_013917830.1:0-220 GCF_000517525.1 Limulus polyphemus | reverse complement strand
AAAAGATTGTATTGCTGTTTCATACACAAAATTCATGTTGAAATAATCTAAAATCTCATTTTTAGTTGCTGAAAAAATATAATCAATAAAAGTATATTATTTTCTACATTCTTTCATTAGAAACTTAAACAAGTTTAGAACTTTTATCTACCTATTTTTTGTTATGATTTATCTTACTTTTATTAAATATTCTGTTGAAGACTTTCACTAATAACAAACC
>NW_013917829.1:0-214 GCF_000517525.1 Limulus polyphemus | reverse complement strand
TAACTATTGAGCTCATGGGCATGAAGGATAGACACAAAGTATATTTTGGCTGTTATTGAAGACGAATGCATATTAGGATTGGACTATTTAATACCAAGGAGGTTTGTAATTAATTTTGATAAAATGACGTTTGGGAACAACAAAGGCCAAACTCCGGTAACTGTTAAATAAGAGGTTGAACTAACCAGGTGTCATCAAGCTGAAGTCAAAGTGA
>NW_013917828.1:0-215 GCF_000517525.1 Limulus polyphemus | reverse complement strand
GATACTGTGTACTGTCAATAAGAAGACACAAGATTTAACGATGCTGTGTACTATCAATAAAAGAACAAGATTTAACGATACTGTGTACTGTCAATAAGAAGACACAAGATTTAACGATACTGTGTACTGTCAATAAGAAGACACAAGATTTAACAATACTGTGTACTGTCAATAAAAGACACAAGATTTAACGATAGTGTGTACTATCAATAAAA
>NW_013917827.1:0-220 GCF_000517525.1 Limulus polyphemus | reverse complement strand
CCAAAAAGGGAAAGAGGTGGGCTGGGTGCCACTGTGTTTGATTTATTATGTAAGCAATACCTTTGCAAATAGAAAAGATAAAACCTTCTTATTTTGTATTCTAGCTTGTCAATATCTGAAATTTGAGTTTCTAATTTGTATGAAACTATAGACTTCACAAACATCTAATTTGATCCAGTGCTGCATTCAGCATATCACGTCACAAACAAAAATTGATGTT
>NW_013917826.1:0-322 GCF_000517525.1 Limulus polyphemus | reverse complement strand
CGATACTGTGTACTGTCAATAAGAAGACACAAGATTTAACAAAACTGTATACCATCACTAACAAGACCACAAGATTTAACGATACTGTGTACTGTCAATAAGAAGAACACTAGTACACAGTATCGGTAAATCTTGTGTCTTCTTATTGAAAGTACACAGCAGTATCGTTAAATATTGTGTCTTCTTATTGACAGTACACAGTATCGTTAAATCTTGTGTCTTTTTATAGAAAGTACACAGAATCGTTAAATCTTGTGTCTTCTTATTGACAGTACACAGTATCGTTAAATCTTGTGTCTTCTTATTGACATTGTACTGTCAA
>NW_013917825.1:0-220 GCF_000517525.1 Limulus polyphemus | reverse complement strand
CATCTCTCACAATTTCCGTTTAATAATATAACAGGGACGGCAAGTATCTCCCACAATTTCCGTTTAGTAATATAACATGGACGTCAAGCATCTCTCACAATTTCCGTTTAGTAATATAACAGGGACGTCAAGCATCTCTCACAATTTCCGTTTAGTAATATAACAGGGACGTCAAGCATCTCTCACAATTTTCATTTAGTAATATAATATGGACGTCAAG
>NW_013917824.1:0-220 GCF_000517525.1 Limulus polyphemus | reverse complement strand
CCTACACAGCTGAAGTACGTGGAAAACATAGGAAAACACACATGGGAAAAACGTTTACCCATGTTAATCACCTGAAGTACCCCAAGGTAGTACATAATCAAGATAACCTACACAGTTGACGTATGTGGAAAACATAGGGAAACGCACATGGGAAAATCGTTTACCCAAGTTAATCTCCTAAAGTACCACAATGCAGTACATAATCAAGATACCCTACACA
>NW_013917823.1:0-219 GCF_000517525.1 Limulus polyphemus | reverse complement strand
GTGACGACCTGGCAAACGGTTATACCGAGAAAGTTACGGGAAGTCGTGCTGCATCAATCCCATGATACTGTAACAGGAGGACATCTCGGAGTTAAGAAAACATTGAGTCACCTACGACACAGATTTTACTGGATAGGTATGAAACAAGATGTGGAAGAATGGTGCAGAACATGCAGTACATGTTGTGCTAAAAGGGGACCCAAGCATAAGGGACGTGCA
>NW_013917822.1:0-215 GCF_000517525.1 Limulus polyphemus | reverse complement strand
TAAGAAAACACAAGATTTAACAATAATGTGTACCTGTCAATAAGAAGACACAATATTCAACGATAATGTGTACTGTCAGTAAGAAACACAAGATTTAACAATAATGTGTCCTGTCAATAAGAAGACACAAGATTTTACGATACTGTGTACTGTCAATAAGAAGACACAAGATTTAACGATACTGTGTACTGTCAATAAGAAGACACAATATTCAA
>NW_013917821.1:0-220 GCF_000517525.1 Limulus polyphemus | reverse complement strand
GCACATTGGATCGGAAAAATAGACCAGTATATTTATAATATTGAATATAGAGAAGGAAAATCCCATGGTAATGCTGATGGACTGAGCCGAAGACCCTGCAAAAATGATTGCAGACATAACTGCAAAAGAGAGGTTGAACTAACCAGATGCCATCAAGCTGAACTCAAGCAGACTGAAAGAGTTGATGATGCACCACCCGATCTCCTCAAGTTGTTGCTGA
>NW_013917820.1:0-219 GCF_000517525.1 Limulus polyphemus | reverse complement strand
CCAATGTAAAGGCCAACTTTAAACAACAGTATATATTAGCGTCATTTAAACAGGTAGTAACATACCAGTGTCAAAGGTCCAACATTACACAACAGTAGATATTAACAACATTTAAACAGGTAGTAACATACCAGTGTCAAAGAAAACATTAAACAACAGTAGATATTAACGACATTTAAACAGGTAGTAACATACCAATGTCAAAGATCAACATTAAAC
>NW_013917819.1:0-542 GCF_000517525.1 Limulus polyphemus | reverse complement strand
CAAAAGATTTAACGATACTGTGTACTGTCAATAAGAAGACAGAAGATTTAACGATACTGTGTACTGTCAATAAGAAGACACAAGATTTTACGATACTGTGTACTGTCAATAAGAAGACACAAGATTTAACAATACGGACAAGATTTAACGATACTGTGTACTGTCAATAAGAAGACACAAGATTTAACACTACTGTGTACTGTCAATAAGAAGACACAAGATTTAAACAATACTGTGTACTATCAATAAGAAGTACACAGTATCGTTAAATCTTGTGTCTTCTTATTGACAGTACACAGTATCGTTAAATCTTGTGTCTTCTTGATACTGTGTACTGTCAATAAGAAGCACAAGTATTTAACGATACTGTGTACTGTCAATAAGAACACAAAGATTTAACAATACTGTGTACTGTCAATAAGAAGACACAAGATTTAACGATACTGTGTTCTGTCAATAAGAAGACACAAGATTTATGAATACTGTGTACTATCAAGAACACAAACGATTTAACGATACTGTGTACTGTCAATAAGAAGACA
>NW_013917818.1:0-433 GCF_000517525.1 Limulus polyphemus | reverse complement strand
TAACCAGATACAGAAAGATGTATCAACGTTGTTAACAACATACAGACAAATAAACGATGAAGACTACCAAATAGTAATTAACCAGATACAGAAAGACGTATCAACGTTGTTACCAACATACAGACAAATAAACGATGAAAATAGTAATTAACCAGATACAGAAAGACGTATCAACGTTGTTACCAACATACAGACAAATAAACGATGAAGATTACCAAATAGTAATTAACCAGATACAGAAAGACGTATCAACGTTGTTACCAACATACAGACAAATAAACGATGAAGATAGTAATTAACCAGATACAGAAAGACGTATCAACGTTGTTACCAACATACAGACGAATAAACGATGAAGACTACCAAATAGTAATTAACCACGTGTTTATTCAGATACAGAAAGACGTATCAGCATTGTTATCAACATACAGAC
>NW_013917817.1:0-220 GCF_000517525.1 Limulus polyphemus | reverse complement strand
CCGACATTACTAGCATCACAATCCAGTATGTACGGCAGTGAGGGATCTGGAAGCTTTAAAAGTGGAGAGGAGGCCAATTTTTCCTTCAACGTCTTGAAAGAATGCTGGCAAGAAACTGTCCATTCAAACTTTTGGCCTTTTTTAGTCAAATCATGTAGTGGAACAGCTATAGTTGCAAAGTCCTTCACAAACTTCCGCTAATAGATACAGAGTCCCAAGG
>NW_013917816.1:0-219 GCF_000517525.1 Limulus polyphemus | reverse complement strand
TATTAGTTAAATCTTGTGTTTCTTATTGAGAGTACACAGTATTGTTAAATCTTGTGTCTTCTTATGGACAGTACACAGTATCGTTAAATCTAGTGTCTTCGTATTGACAGTACACAGTATCGTTAAATCTTTTGTGTTCTTATTGACAGTACACAGTATCGTTAAATCTTGTGCCTTCTTATTGACAGTACACAGTATTGTTAAATCTTGTGTCTTCTT
>NW_013917815.1:0-238 GCF_000517525.1 Limulus polyphemus | reverse complement strand
AGATTATAATTATATATAGGGCAGTTACAACAGAGGTGGTAGTGTTTACCTGACAACGTTGTGTCTACAGAGATTATATCTATATATAGGACAGTTACAACAGAGGTGGTCGTGTTTACCTGACAACATTGTGTATACAGACATTATATTTATAAATAGGACAGTTACAACAGAGGTGGTCGTGTTTACCAGACAACGTTGTGTCTACAGACATTATATCTATATATAGGACAGTTAC
>NW_013917814.1:0-221 GCF_000517525.1 Limulus polyphemus | reverse complement strand
TAAAATAGCTTCATTTGGTGCACTGTAAACATTAGGAAATAGGCTCTTGTAATGAACAATGTTTACCATTTTACTACTGAAATATAGTAGCTTCATTTGGTGCACTGTAAACATTAGAAAATACGCTCTTGTAATGAACAATGTTTGCCTTTTTACTACCGAAATATAATAGCTTCATTTGGTGTACTGCAAACATTAGGAAATACGCTCTTGTAATGAAC
>NW_013917813.1:0-220 GCF_000517525.1 Limulus polyphemus | reverse complement strand
ACACCATGTAAACACATAACCTACCATTGATAAATCTGTTTACCTTACACCATGTAAACACATAACCTACCATTGATAAATCTGTTTACCTTACACCATGTAAACACATAACCTACCATTGATAAATCTGTTTACCTTACACCATGTAAACACATAACCTACCATTGATAAATCTGTTTACCTTACACTACATGAACACATAACCTACCACTGATAAATC
>NW_013917812.1:0-219 GCF_000517525.1 Limulus polyphemus | reverse complement strand
TTGCCTGAAAATGTGTCAGAATTCGTGAAAGTGTTATCTCAAAGGTTGGATAATATTCATCATCAAGTGCGTTCGAACTTGAAAACGTTTGCTGATTCGATGAAGTTATCTTATGATAAGAGATCTACTGAAGTCAGCTTTGTACCAGGAGACAAGGTGTGGTTGTATAATTCCAGGAAGACCAAAGGGAAGTCTCCTAAGTTGTCATCTCCATGGGAA
>NW_013917811.1:0-220 GCF_000517525.1 Limulus polyphemus | reverse complement strand
AAACAATTAACAATAACTTAATTAAATGTACAGAATTTACAAATACAAAATCAAAATTCAACAAAGTCTCTTAATTTTACGGAACGTATCTTCTTCCATACTGGTCTCCATCTCGTTGGCTTCTGCTTCAAGTGGGATTCATCTGCTTCATCAGGAAACGTCCTATCATTGGTAACAGTCACATCAGTGGTAGTAACTTCATCAACGGCTTCCCTGTTTG
>NW_013917810.1:0-373 GCF_000517525.1 Limulus polyphemus | reverse complement strand
CTGGTAGGTCTTTTTATTACAGATTCATTGTGGCTGGTAGGTCTTTCATTATAGATGGATAGTGGCTGGTAGGTCTTTTATTATAGATGGAGTGTGACTAGCAGGTCTTTTATTATAGATGGATAGTGGCTGGTAGGTCTTTTATTATAGATGGATAGTCACTGGTAGGTGTTTTATTATTAACGGATAGTGGCTGATAGGTCTTTTACTATAGATAAAGACAGTTGGGTTGTGGCTGGTAGGTCTTTTATTACAGATGGATAGTGGCTGGTAGGTCTTTTATTACAGATGCATAGTGGCTAGTAGGTCTTTCATTATATATGGATAGTGGCTGGTACGTCCTTTATTACAGATGGATAGTAATTTGGTAGGT
>NW_013917809.1:0-220 GCF_000517525.1 Limulus polyphemus | reverse complement strand
GGAGTTGTTCTATTAAATAACGCTAAAGATGACTATGGGTGTTAGAAAATCGGTAACTAGAGTTAAACCTAAGTGTTCGTGAAGTAGTTGTAGCAAGTAAGGCTAAAGATGAGTATGGGGTTACACATTCAGTAACTAGAGTTACACCTAGGTGTTCATGGAGTAGTTGTTCCAAGTAAGGCTAAAGATGAGTATGGTGGTTATAAGTTCGTAAACTAGA
>NW_013917808.1:0-220 GCF_000517525.1 Limulus polyphemus | reverse complement strand
GTTGTCAGTTTCACACAAAGTAGATACCTCTGCTGTTGTCAGCTCCACGTAAGGTAGGTACCTCTGCTGTTGTCAGTTCCACACGAGGTAGGTACCTCTGCTGTTGTCAGCTCCACATGAGGTAGGTACCTCTGCTGTTGTTAGCTCCACATGAGGTAGGTACCTTTGCTGTTGTCAGCTCCACACAAAGTAGGTACCTCTGCTGTTGTCAGCTCCACAT
>NW_013917807.1:0-220 GCF_000517525.1 Limulus polyphemus | reverse complement strand
ATAATAACAGTAAATGTAAAACAGTCTTATGGACCTACTGTATTATCGCCGATTTCAATCGTAATAATAAGAGTAAATGTTAAACAGTCTTATGGACCTACTGGATTTTCGTCGATTTCTACCGTAATAATAAGAGTAAGTGTAAAACAGTTTTATGGACATACTGGATTATCATCGATTTCTATCGTAATAATAAGAGTAATAGTAAAACAGTCTTATG
>NW_013917806.1:0-420 GCF_000517525.1 Limulus polyphemus | reverse complement strand
TAGTAGTCGTGAATTATTAGGTCATATATGTACTGCAGTAATCGTGTAAAGTATTAACGTCTACTGTAGTAATCGTGTGAAGTATTGAATATATCTGTACCGTATATGAAATTTAAATTGAAAGAATGAGGGTGTGAGGGTATTGTACAGACGATACTAGCGTCTCGTGATCAGGTTGTGAGGGTATTGTACAGACGATACTAGCGTCTCGTGATCGAGTTGTGAGGGTATTGTACAGACGATACCAGCGTCTCGTGATCGAGTTGTGAGGGTATTGTACAGACGATACTAGCGTCTCGTGATCAGGTTGTGAGGGTATTGTACAGACGATACTAGCGTCTCGTGATCGAGTTGTGAGGGTATTGTACAGACGATACTAGCGTCTCGTGATCAGGTTGTGAGGGTATTGTACAGACGATA